>NC_051222.1:22697693-22805193 GCF_015220715.1 Pygocentrus nattereri
CAGAAACGCTCCGCTGTAGAAAAGTGAGTCTTCCTTGTTTACTGTGTTTCCTCCTCTATTTTCAGTGTAATTCAATTGTTGATGCTATTTTCAGTGTAATTTCTGTTTGACGGTGGTTTCTAATGCATGATTTACCTTGTTAGATGAGCAAAGGACTGTCTGTTTTAATGATTTCTAATTACGTCTGTGAGACATACAGTATCCAGTTTCACTTCAAAGTTTGCAGATGACAGTTAAAACTCAGTAGTTGGGACATAATTCAGTGTCACTGAGATGTTTTTAGAATGGACCTTCCGGACCTGAGTCCACTAAGAGCTCAAGATCCATAGCTAACTGCAGTGATCTAATAGACACTGGGCAGGAGATCTATAGAAACTCAGTTGGTGTGAACTCACTGGCCTCTGAGACTATGTAAAAACAAATCGGCAAAGTGCTGATAAAAGGTAGATGATATGGCAGAAAAATAAGACATAACAATATACTATAGGTATATTGTTACTATACCTATAGGTATCACATATATTAAAACAAATGGCTTTGAATAACTTTAAATGAATTTTTTTTTTAAAACTCTGTAAATAAACTGTTTAAGATAATAGAGGAAGAATATCAAACACAAAAAAGGGTAGAAAAAGCAGAGGGAAAGGAAGAGAGTTCTATGGCCTATGGGGTGGAAAGTGGGGTGAAAAGCCTATGGGGTGAAAACTTCCTTTCTTCCAGGGCAACAGCAGTGGACTGTGCAGAAAGACCCTGAAGGTGGCCCAACAAACCTGAAACCTTTTTTTTTTAATCAGCTTGATGCAGAATTCATTTTTAGGCTCCAACTAGTCACAAGATCCTAGCACGTTTGCTGTAATCTTAAAGTGGGCAAAGATAATCACTGGGGTTTGATGAAATGGGCAGAATTTCCTACTGCTGTGAAGTCCCAAGTTGTTGTCCCAAGTTGTTGAGCCCCTCCTCCTGCTTGCCAAAACCATGTCACCACATTCCTGGCAATTTGGTGACAATGTAGCTCTCACATCATGAATCCTCTCTACTGCCAACTTCAGTCATTTGTTCATTAGTGTGGCAGCATACACTAGGCTTATGTTATGTGGTATCGGCTGATATCAGGTGTAGTTATCTGTATGTTTTTTATGAGTACGAATAAATGAGCTTGGTATCAGATGGATACTTTATACCCATATTGATATCATTGTGTTGGTAATTTAGTTTACAGTTACTATACACTAATTGTTGTTATTTATGGGCTCTTAAATTAGTCTTAAATCTAAGAGCCCTGTTTTTGCACTTTCGCCGTGATATACTAATATAATTTATCATGACAGCAATGACAATCATAATGCTTATCAGCTTGCTCTCCATATGTCTTTAACAATCACAGAATCAGTGATTGTTTACTGTTCTTTGTTTTTTTTACAGGTCAATGAATGCATACCTGATTGTTTACTTATGCATCCTGATCAGTAAAGCACTGATCAATACGGTCTTTAAGTACGTGTGGCAGGCTGACCCGAACAGAGACGAGCCCTGGTACAACCAAAAAACAGAGACCGAGAGACAACGGCACATAGTATGTACAATACACCAGATTTCACCCAATTTGTATGAGCTTTGTTCCATAACAAAACTGAAAACATTCAAAGTTCCTACTTCTAACAGCTTCAATTGGGTTGGAAGTGGATGGGCAGCCATTTGTACCTGTAGTTCTCATTTCATTCTTGTTTTTTTCCCACAGTTAATAAGAGCATTTACAGACTTCCTGGCTTTCATGGTCCTCTTCAACTACATCATTCCTGTCTCTATGTATGTTACGGTGGAGATGCAGAAATTCCTGGGCTCCTACTTCATCTCGTGGGATGATGAGATGTTTGATGAGGAGTTGGGCGAGGGAGCCCTTGTCAACACGTCAGATCTTAATGAAGAACTCGGACAGGTGAGGGCAAACTGCTGAGCTTTAGCAGTAGAGGTGAATGCACTCGAAGTAGAGATTCTAAGTCATGTACAGTGTCAGAGTTAGAATAGGTTAGTAGAGTTAATGCATTCCTCAGCCTCAGTTTGAAAGAATGTTTTATATCCTTTCTGTGTTTTCCTCCATTCATGTTCTTGCACTACAATACCCAGCTTGCATTATGCAAATACATCATATGACCATTGGGAATCTCCTTTGCTATCTGGCTTTCTTCTGCATCAGCCAGCTAGCAAAAATAAATAACTAAATAAATAAATAGACAAATATTTCAAACAGCCTACCTTCAAGTATCTGCCCAAAAGTTATTAGAGTTTTCTTTCACTTTCAGATACATCATCAGTAGAGGGATCTAGTCTTTAAACCAGAAAATCTTACTCTAGGGAGTATTGCAGTACTGCAGCAGTTCCTAGAACAGATGGAGAGATGACTATGTTTTGGAGAGAGAGTTCTTTTAAATTGCTGACTTCGTTAAGTGCAGTTCATAAAACAGATAGTTCTGGTTCTACAATCTGATTGGCTGGTCATGTTTAAAGTTGTTGTAAAATCTGGCCACACATCAGAAATAACACACCAAAAACTTTGGAAAGAATTTTGTTTTCATTCCAATCATAGTAAATTGTTAATCAGGGCTTTTTGAGGGGGGATGCAAGGGGATGCTGTACCCCCAGTCAAAAACCACCCCCCCCTTATAATGAAATGAAAATGACTATCCTGCTTTCCGTCCCATTTAGATCTCTCAAGTTTTTCACTAGCAATATCAATATTATCTGATGTTTCATTATCAGAGTTACCTTGTGGTTTTCCCTCTAATTGAGAGAGTTTGAAAATGTAGTTGCAGGAGAGAAATAAAGTTTTTGCTTTTAAGCAGACTTTGGGCTTGAGATTTATGCTGGACCTGGTAACCCTCAGCACCCTAGAGAATGCTTAAAAATGCAGCAAGATCTTTGGAACGTTTAAAAAGAAAAAAAAAAGTATAATAATTGGGGTTAACCTGTGGGGTTAACTGAAATTTGGAGCTTGTAATCTTCAGAATGTTGTCTTAATATTTAGTTGAATAAATATTAGGTGGGTTTAACAACATGTTCATCCCCACTGAATAAATTTGATTACTGCTGTTAATGAACTACATGGTTAGGTGCAGGATTTTTTTTACTGTGATTATTTTTAATACTAAATAGTTTATTCAATATTGGTATATCTTTTCATACTGTAATTTATCACAAACTTAATTTATAAATATGGAGTTATTTATTGGGTAGAAAGTGAGTGAATCTATAAGACCACCTTTCTGCTTCTTTTTATGCACCAGCGATTTTATCTGTCTGTATCTTTCTCTGTCTTTCTCTCAGGTGGAGTATGTCTTCACAGATAAAACAGGAACACTGACTGAAAACAACATGGAGTTCATAGAGTGCTGTGTAGATGGCCATGTGTACGTGCCACACGCGATCTGCAATGGACAGATCATGTCAGGAGCCTCTAGCATAGACATGATTGACTCTTCACCCAGCGCTGAGGGCAAGGTGGGCCTCTTTAAACACCTTGCAGATACAAACAGGTCACTTTTGCAGTCAGCTTAGTTAACTCCAGTCTTAAATGGTGTACAATTTTGTGCACTGAGCAATATGAACATACAGCCCTCTTGTAAACCAAACATTCCCACTTAGCCTTAAAGGAGTAGCTAGACCAAATATGCTAATGTGGCTGAGAAAGAATGGAAATTAGTAGACACTTTTAAAATTTGGCACAATGATCATTTTGATTCAGTAATTGCCAGCAACATTAGCCTTTTGTCTAAGCTACTTTAAGCAATATCAAAACATATACCAGCTGTATAAGTTAACTGAGGTCAAGTTTAGTCCTGCACGTTCATGCTTTTATGGTAAATAAACTCATTGTTTGGTCTAAGCTCTGAGCCACTGCCAGTCTATGAAATTCACCCAGTGCCTTAAGTCATGCTGTTATTACAATCGTTTCATACATTTGTTGAACTTTTCAAGAGGAAAATGTCAGACTACATTTACATAAAAACAATTCAAGTGGCAATAGGCTGCGCTAGCCAGTGGGAAGGATGAAAATCAGATACAGCACAGCAGCCGCCTAAACAAACATCAAATACTGCAGCTAGATTAAGGCTCTAAATGTATGAAACATTAATGTAGTGAGCTAAATGACAGATCTGCTGTCTGGGGTCAGAAGGTTAAACCTGGTGATATCCAGACAAGCCAAATTTCAGCTTCACTCACGATCATTAGGCTAAGGTTTATGTTAAATTAGTGCTGAGTGATATTGATAAAATTCAGTATCATAACATTTTCAACGTATCACAATATTCTAAGATTATTTGTTTTTGATTATGAAGTTTAGAATGAATAAATTGCACAAAATACAATTAAGACTAAAATCAAACCACTCTGACAGACTGCTATTTTGTCACTTATAAAATGCCCATTATCTATTAAATATATTGATAAAATAATAATTAAAACTGAAAAGTGATACCATATACTGATATATTTTATATATTGCCCAGCACTATGCTAGATGTTTGTCTTGATAATACATATCATGGAAAATTCATGGAATTTTGCTTGTGTCTAAACCATGTAATATGTGAACCTGCTGAAGTCAGGGGTTGATCTCCGAACAAATAAGGCTGTAATTAGGATTTCTGTTTGGCCGCCAGCACATACCACACCTGACAGACTCAAAACACCACATTATTTTCTCTAAAAAGATATTGTTTTGCTTCAGAACATTTAAAAACTCAGTGCACATCTTTCAACACTCTCTGGAGGTATACTACCAGCTTTAGTGATTTGAACGTAGCAGGGTGACTGTGTAATTTGTGATGATCTTCCTTTTTCTCCCATACATTATTGAAACAGTGTTGCATCTGTACCACACAGTCAAATTAGCATAATTTCAATTGTTAGCCCATATGAAAACCTCTTTCATCAGCATCTGCCCATTGGCTTCTATTATGAGTGTATTTTGCATCAGCAGAGAAATGTGTTAGTTACTGTCCATACGAATTGACAATTTACTGCAGGCTGTGCTAATTGACAATTTACTACTGTGGCTGATGGAGAATAGGCTGAAATACGTAGGAGTGTTCCTATATGGAAGAAGTCACCTGACCATTTTTCTCATTTTTGATTGGTTAAGAACCAGTTTCTACTTGCTCACTTTCACCAAACTGCAACATAAAGCTACTGCAGTGGCTCTAATATGTTTAAGCATACAATAAAGTTCTGAATCATTTTAGTTGCATCTTCTTTGCAGTGTAGTAACAAAAAAATGACACAGAATAAAATACTGAATAAAAAATGGGTGAATGGAGAGACTCATTTAAACTCCACTAATCCAGTCTGTCCTCCTTACTGGAACACAAATGAACTCAGTATCTCTGTCTGTGACAAATGAATATTACTTATTGAAGAACTCGCAAATTAGAATCAGATCCGTTCCTCTGAAATTATGCTTTTAAAAGTGATCATCTCATAAGGATGTCACGTCAGGAAAATCTCAGGTTATTTTTTAACTGAAGAATTCTCAGACCGGATGTCTACTCCATTATCTGCTAATGAAATTTGAAGTTAATGGATCCACTCTGGTTAGACTGTGTGGAGAATGTTCTTAATTGTGTCTCTTCACTGTCTACATTGTACACTTATGGATTAAAACATTGACACTGCATAAAAAAGTGCGGACATCATTTAGGTTTTAAGATGACTGCTTGTGCTGTTCTTAGCAATGTGACGTACCTTTGACCATGTTTATAGATAACAGTACATCATGCGGTGTCGATAATAATTAATAAGACTAGACAGTAATGTAAATTTAGACAAATGATTATAGTCTGCAGAACTATTGTGATCGATGACATTATCATGATACAAGTTCAGTTATGTTACGATGTACCACAAGTGAGCTTTACAGAGTCTTAATTTACAGCTGGCATCTTTCCTAGTGGTAAATGATAACCAACTGGCCTGGGTTCTAATATTATATAGTCATTTGTAATGATGTATATATTCTGCCCAAATGACATTTAACACTGTTAATATACAGCAGTCCTCCTTGTTTATTCTGTTGGAACCCAAGTTGGTGCACCCTGTGTAGGTATTTTGCATAGTTAATTATGTTTGAGGTTGAAAGAATCTGATACTATTAGTCATCGGCCCAAGGCTGTTCTTGGCTGTGTTATATGATTTCATTCATTTACTCAGTGACACCCTCTCTCCGGTCATATGAGGACACAAGTAGATGATCTCTCATTAGACAGAACTGTTCTCTAAAGAACAGAAACTCACTCAAATGACTCCAGGTGTGGCTGTGGCATTATATGTACTCTTCTGTAATTGAGTTCTACCTTAGTAACAATAGGGTGATACTGCGTACTGCAGCTTATCAGATCAATTGCAGGACATTTGTCATCACACAAAGTGGTATAGATAGATGGGTTGCAGTTTCACCCCATGTGGACTGCCTCAGGGTTATTAATATAGCAGAATGAGTTTTGGATATTGGTTGGTAAGGACATTTACATTTATCTTGGACTTGATACTAAAAATCTTTTACTTGCCGTAACCGTGTTTTAAATTTATTTATTGTACTTATTTTTAAAATTTTCAAAGTTTGCTTGTCTTGTACTGACTTGCGCTTTTGACTTCTGCTCAAAATTAGCTAAAATTGGTCATATAATGATTGTTTTGGCAGTAATGAAATGGTCAACCACTTTGGCACTGCCAAAATAATCATTATATGACCAATTTTAGCTCATTTTGAGCAGAACTCAAAAGCATTAGCCAGTACAAGATTAGCAAACACAACTTTGAACAAATAAAACACAAAGAGTGTACTTAATCACAGTAAATCTGTTTTGGTAGTGACAATTCTTAATGTTACACACTGATTTTCAGACTTTAGGACACATTCATACATTCATTACTTCATAACAGGGAATCTGCTACTCACAATGTGGACACGAGGGACAGGGATGCAGTCTCACTTCCTGCTCTAAAATGCAGGGGTGTGGCTAAAACAAGGCTCCACCTATGCACTAAAATGCTTTGTGTTTTGGTAGTGACATCACAGCATTGTTGAGTAAAGCTTTTTTTTTTTATTTGAACAGTTGAGCAGAGATGTGCATGTTATGATGTTGATTTGTGTGCTGATCCTGAGCTGTGCATATGTGTGTGTTATCAGGAGCATGAGGAGCTGTTTTTCCGGGCGCTGTGTTTGTGTCACACAGTGCAGGTGAAGGAGGAGGAGACGGTGGATGGCATTAAGAGGGGGATTCACCAGGGTAAAGCCACGTCTTTCTACATCTCCTCCTCTCCTGACGAGGTGGCGCTGGTGGAGGGCATGAAGAGGTGAGAAAATGCACTCACAGAGACAAGCCTACATAAATAATGCATACAACACACTGTGATGTAAGACTACAGCACTACATTAACACAAAGGACACTCTAGTCTTTGACAGTAATGGGATTTATCTTCTTTTTTCTAATTCTGTTATGAGTAATAAATGTCATTTGTATGTACAGATGTATACACAACATTAGTGTGTAAGTCTCTGTTTCCATTACTTTTGAATTGGTGTTGTAAATGAATTATTTATAATCGACTTTGGTATTAGACCAGAGACATACTTCATATCTCTTTTGGACATGATGCTTTTAGAATTACAACAGTTTAAATTTACAGATACTCTGATTTATCCTCAGTCCCCCCCTTGAGTACTGATGTTAATAAGTACTAAGGATTTTTTAAACCTATGTACAGCACTCAGTTTGAGGAGGAATGAAAGGGAATTTTATCATTAAAACATTGGGTTATTGTGGGGCCTTTAAAAGCCGTTAGGATGAGCCTTAGAATAAGTTCTTTACTGAATCTGCTGCAGGTTTCCCATACTTCCCAGACTTCCCAGCGATTTCTGACAAAAAAAATTGGCAGTTAGAAAAGATGCAGTGACTCGCTTCACAGAGAAAATCTGCCTTGGAGGAAGTCTGTGTTAGCCTTCACCCTCCTAGCGCTCGTGGTATCATGTAACTGGGGGAGTCCTGACTAGTGGGTGGAATTGGATATGTTTAAATTGGGGAGAAAATTGTGGGGGGAAAAAAAGTAAAATATAGTACTGCATGGTGCAACATATAACCTGGTGCTTATCATTCAAACTCTATACACTATTAGATGTTTCTGTCCCCCTCTCTGTCTCCCAGGCTTGGATTCACTTATCTGCGGCTGAAGGACAACCACATGGAAATCCTAAACAGGGAGGATGAGATTGAGAGGTGAGTCTGCATGAAATGCAGTAGTTATAAAATGACTTGGGTATCATGCCAGAGATGCACTTTGTCTTTTTTGGACATGAAGCTGTTGGAATAATAACAAATTAGATGTACAGACACTTTGATTTGTCCTCTATCACCCCTTTGAGCACTGAAGTTTATAACCACTAGATATGCACTGATCATTCATTTTTATGGCTCATGTGTGGGATGAACAACCGAAACACACATCTGCACATTTCCAGTCCTTTCCAGTAGCCATACTTGAAATATAAAATAATATCTTTTGCTCTTTAATAGGCAACTAGCATTTTTTCATTTTTCAATTTTAAAACAGATGCCTATGTAGATAACTTTAAAGGTAAGAGGCAACTGGCTATTTAGCCCAATCAAGCTATGGCATTTTGATACAGGTGTAGCAGCAGATCTGACTAATTGAAAACAATAAGTTGGCCAAGTAATGATTTTGCATTTTGAACAAAAATCTGCCAGTTGCGATCTTGGCTGAGTTTGGTTGTGCATCTCTAATTACCACCGCAGTAACATTGGAACTTGTACAGAAGAAATTGTACAATAAGGCTGTGCTTGTGTGTTATCAAAGTGTTGTCACTTGCATTAATATACTTGTGTAATGTTTGTTTCTGGCTTGACTGTACAGTGTATACAGTATCGTGTACAATGAGAGAGTAATCAGTCCTCCTGTTCCTGTAAACTGTGTACTGGTGTTATAATAGTGTTGTGGTATGACTGCATATGATGGATATAGAAGCATGAGCAATAAAGCTGTCTAGACATACTGCTAATTACTGAGGGTTAACTAGGAGCTACATACAGGTGTGTGTGTCTGTGTGTCTATGTAAACATGCAGGAGTGTGTGGAAAGTTAACTCGCTAACTTTGTGTGAGGGTTAACTAGGAGCTACAAACAGGTGTGTGTGTATGTGTGTGTGTGTGTGTGTGTGTGTGTGTGTGTGTGTGTGTCCTTTGTTCCCCACCCTGGAGGACAGAGTGTGTGTCTAAAGCTTGTAATTATCTCAGCAACATGATGCCCTACAGATGAGTGGATGATGGGTCATACACACACACACACACACACACACACACACACACACACACAGAGCCAGTGTTTCTATCACAGTTCAAAAATATCTCAGGACATTTTTTCCTCGACTACACCACCTGTTCCTGTGTGTGTGTGTGTGTGTATGTCTGTGTGTAAGAGACTTTGTAGGTTACTCACATTCTTTAGTTCAGAGAGGTAGAATCACACTGGCACAGTTCAGCTGTGTCTGCTCAATAAAATAAAATACTGCAAATTGAATCTGTAGCAAAAAATCTGATTTGAAACTGTATGGAAATTTAAAACTGTATCACTGCAGCTTTTGTTAGAAATCACTATCTGTGCTTAACACTAGGCATCTGAGTGCATCCTATCAGAATAAAGTGACTGAGGGGAGGGGCTTATCTTATGCATGCACCCACACTGCATGTCTGGGCTTTCTATGGGTCAATTATGAATTGTAGGGGTTGTGGTTTTTGGGGTTTATTTTGATAGTAGGTGGTGAAAGAGGTGCTGAAAAAGGTCTTTTAAAAATATGTATGTTTATCTGAGCTTTATACTTGTCTCACTCTCTGTGTGTGTTTCCAGGTTTGAGTTGCTGGAGGTGTTGAACTTTGACTCTGTAAGAAGGAGAATGAGTGTTATAGTCAGGTCCAACTCAGGTAAGAGTGCTTAGACTTGCTAAAAACATAATGCACTACATTACACTGTCCTGTTTTATAAACCACAGAGCCCATTTTAATTTATTTTTTCTCAGAGCTACATTCGAAACACATTATAAAATATCCAATATACACATTTGACTGCACACATCAACTAAATTCTGTATTTAAGGGAAATTTCACAGATATTTCTCCACAATTCAGAGATTTATATGTAAACTAATTCATTCAGAGTTGTTTAAAACAGAGGTTCTCAGAGTGGTTTTTAGGGACCCACATAGAGGCCAGAGCAGAAATGTGGACCGTGTGGCAGACCTGGACTGGTTAGAGAACCACTGGTTTAATGTGGAATGCTATATTTTAAAGCGTCTTTCTTTACAGTGGTGGTTATAGGAACCAGGACTTGTGGTATCTGAGTGTTTTTATTTATTATCCAAAGCGAGCAGTGAAACTACACTCGTGTTCTAAGTTTTTATAAGTGCTGTTGAAAATGATAAAATATGTTTTCTTCAGAGGCTGTTTTGCATTACACCTCCCTGCATGTACCTATTTATCACATATGCCGTATGTATAGATTTGGGCTAAAATCTTGTGTCTCAAGAATATTTCTAACCATTTCTGGTAATAACATTTCTGTGAGGCAGCTTTTATAGACGTTAACACTTTAATTCAGACACAAAGTTTCTGTAATGTTGTATTTCATGTCACTCTGTAGGACTTTTTTTATCAGTTTAATTATACACAGATTATTTATGTAATAATGTCTGAGATGTTGTGACCACATGATTCTATGATACTGACAACACTACTTTTTTATATATTATAATTCATTTTATATGTAAAATAGATTTTATATATTTAATATCTTGTGGCTTATTGCTTTAACATACTACATTTAACGCAACTAATACCTTTGTAGGGCAAATGTTACAGACTGTTTGGCATTACCAGTGAACTCTCTCTTTTACTCCTGTGTTCTAACAAATAGGCCAGTCACCTTCACTGAAGTGGGTCAGTGTGTGGTGAGCATGCTAATATGACCTACATAGTACTGACTTACAAGAGAAAAAAAAACAGAACAATGCATTTAATACAGAAGTAATTATTTAGATGAAGAATGAGGAAATTTAGTAATTAGGGTGAATAAACTGATAGTAGCAATCATTTTCTATCATTAAATGAGGTGAGTGACCTGTTAATTCTGCTCTGTTGCTTGTTTGTACTTCACTGATGGCATTTGGCTCTGTTGCTTGTTTGTTGCTAATTGTTTGTATTTTTTTCTTTGCTCTTTGCTGATCTCAGGGGAGTTGTACCTGTTCTGTAAAGGTGCTGACTCTTCCATTTTCCCACGGGTCATCTCAGGGAAAGTGGACCAAGTTCGGGCGCGAGTAGAGCACAATGCTGTGGTGAGCAAAAAAAAAAAAAAAAACAACAAAAAACACACACACACACACTCGAGTTCCTCTTTTATCATTTTGCCCAAAGAACCTTCCAAAACCTTGCAGTGGTGTGTTTTTGTGTTGTAGTTTTTGCTTATTGGGGGCATTTTGGGATGTACTTAGCACACAAGGGGAAAGTACAGGCTTAGCTCTACAAAGGAAAGCTCTATCAGGATCATATTTTTAGGTTTTTGCAGGTGCTGAAGGCATTTTTATTTTTTGGTAATATTATCCTTACAACATTAAAAAAGGGCTGATTACGAGTTTCTATAGCTTGCAGTGTATTGTATATATTTGATAATACATCATGTTATTGTCAAAAGATTTGAAGGTTTGATCTGTGCCGGTATTGTTGCTACATAGCAATGTCGATTCTCTGTAGTGTTGATTAAAGCATTATATTCATTATAACATGCTGCTTTATAAAGAAATAGTCTTATTGCTGCTGTGCAGTTTGATTTTTAGTCTTTAAGTCTATTTAGTGTACTTTGTACATTCTATTCAGGTACTGAGTGCAATGTACATCATTCGCTGGGGTCCTCAGATTGTTTTGAACAGATGGTTAATAATAAATAAACACTTTTTATTCTATGGGAAGAATACCCACAAAACCAGCTTATAAGCTCCCAGCTCAACATTGTCAGGTTTATTAAGATTATGATTAAGTGACCCTTATTGGTCCCACAATGGGGAAATTTCACCTTAGCCCATCCATGCAGTGAAACACCACAGACGCACTACTGAAGACACAGACCCATCCGCAGTGCCCGGGGAGCAGTTGGGGGTTAGGTGCTTTGTTCAAGGGCACCTCCGTCATGTACTGTCAGCTCAGGGGATCAGATCAGCAACCTTCTGGTCGCAAGGCTGGTTCTCTGACCTCCAGCCCACGACTGCCCCAAGATATTCTTTTAATGTTGAGTAGCTGGACCATATGTTGAGTCTGTGCATGTCACATTAATACATGAAAATGTCCCAAAAAATCTGACCCGACACCTCTAACTTTTAAATAATTATTTCAGGCTTTATAGGGTGATGCACAGTTGTGTATGCAAGCCATATGTCAGTATGTTTTACCCCCTCCACATTCAGCGATGCTTCTTCTTACAGTTTTCATGAAAACCTTATTAGTGCAGCTTTAACGTTATTAACTCAAATGTAAGCTGAATCACTGTAAACAGTCTGGAAACTTGATCTCAGGACAGCAGTGATGGCCTAAGTACAGTATATAGGACTATGTAGACTGGATTCACCCACATATTCATATGTGAAAACATTGAAAGCAGTGTTGAGATATTGACCCCCTCTTTCTCTCTCCCCACTCTGGTGTTGACAGGTTTGGGCCGGGACTATTGCCAGGGCCTGCTGGCAAAGAATGACATAATTTTGAAGCAGGCTTACTTGCTGTTAGCAGCAGCGCTGACCAGTAAATAGGGTTACCATAGCGAAAGTGTTTTTCTGGGATAAGGGGCCAGATACTATAGAATTAGCTAGCACACTAATGTAAACAACACTGAGCTACTGAATAGACTAAATGAGGCCTTCTTGGTCATAAAGGTAAACAGATCCTGGAGAATGTGATGTGAAGAACTGAAGTGACTATTCAAAAGAAAATCTCTAGCAATTAGCTGTCCTGGTGGAATGATGAGGTCTGAACAGAAAGACTAAATTCAAAGAACAAATGAACCCAGTACACACTACAAAGCTTTGCTTCTAACTTCACGCTTGTGTATTAGCGATGCTTGACAGTACTAGACATGTGACTAACTTTGTTGTCTCTTGTCTCCACATTAGGAGGGTTTACGGACACTTTGTGTGGCCTATAAAAGGCTGAGTCGGGAGGAGTATGAGCAAGTGTGTCATCTTCTCAGCAGTGCTAAGCTGGCTTTGCAGGACCGAGACAAGAAGCTGGCTGAGGCTTACGACGTCATTGAGAGAGATTTCATCCTGCTCGGAGCCACGGCCGTTGAGGACAGGTAACTCATGACTCAAAAACTCATACTTAGAATTGGAATCAAAGCTAAGCAGACTGATTCTGATTCAGCTTCAGTGAAGTGCTGATTGAGTTGTATTACATCAGTGGTTTTGATGATACAAAAGTCTACAAAACTGTGCACAGTCAGTGCCTTATGCTCTTTAAAATAAAGGTGCCAAAAAGGTAGTATTGTGTCAGACGTGATGTCATATTGAGAATACATGTCTAGGATCAAATTGTCAAACTTTCTGTGCTGGATGGCGCATGCAACACAGGCTAGCTAGCGAAATGCTATTATTGGCATAAATTATATTACTGGTATATAAGTGAACTATTTTTCCTTGCAAGAAATATTGTTTATTTTTTATTGGAGTTTTTAAAGGTAGTTCTCAGTCAGGGTAATTTACATTACATCCATGGACTAATAACAGGCTTGTTGTCCATCAGCCAATGTTGTTGAGCGTACCTTTGCCTCCTACTTTTAGCACCAAGTTCCTGAAGCATTTGATTGGTTTAGAAACTTTTAAAAACTGATAACACTTACCCCCAAATTTCTCATGGCTGTCTTTAGACATTGTCTTTATGACATCTCCTGTGAGCCTTCCAAAAAGGATTCTTTGGAGCAATGCCATACAACAGAGGCCTTCAAATCTGGACCATTTTTGGTTCCCTGGAGTAACTTTCAAGTGGTTTCAGTAAAATGTTTAAATAAGAGCATCCATTGAAGGGTTCTTTAGAAAGTCAAAAGTGGTTCTTCTATGGCATCTCTTCAAAGAACCACTTTTTAAAGATGTATGAAGTTTCTCCTTGTGCTACACTCATCAACCTTGCAAGATATACAACTTAATTTAGCATTAGATGTCCATGTGTGATCATTTTATCAGTCTGTGCATGCTGATTACAAATTCAGTAAACTTTTGAAACTAAAGCAGATGCTATCAAACATTTAACTAATGTTAGCTTGCCGTCTTGCCTAGCGTACAAACATATTGGGCAACAATTTGTTTGGACTCCATGTTTGAGTCTGTTCCATTTTTAAACTTGCTGTACTACACACTTCCTTCAGCAAGTGAGCACTCATACTGCACAAGTATGGTGCAGACACGAAGTTCAGGAGGGTGGGAGGAAAGTCTGATTCTGAATCTTTCTTAAGGAAAGGCATCCATAACCAGTCAGTTTGGGCCTTGCGAAAGTCAAACAATCCAAGCTATTAATGCTCACATTATCAGTAGAGGGCAGGCCATCAATTGACTTCCATTGACACCTTCACTCATGTTGACATCATTGTGGAGAGCACTATCAGGCCCCTGTCAGATATGGGTACATGTGAATTCTATAAACACTGACGCAGTCGGATGTTCACGTTAATTACAGAGCCAGTCAATAGAGTCCATCCGTTAGGCTCTGCTGTCAGCGTTTAACGAGAAGCTAAAGTAATTAGAGCCCCTCTGGAATCGATTGGTGGCCCAGGCCCGGCAGTGCCCCTGACGAAGTGGTGATATAGCTTAATACTCTTAGCAGTCTGTCAAGCCAGACGTCATATATGAAGTTATCAGTCAGTAGATCTCATTTAGAGACCACGAGGCAAACAAATGGCTTCTGCTGCCGTGGAGTTTGTGATATCGAGAAGCAGTCCATGCTTGATAGATGCTGGAAGGAACTTAAGGAGCTTATAGTGCTTGTCAAGTAATGAATGCTTATGAGCTTGTTAGCTCTGCAGTGTAGATATGACGCTTTAGAAGAGTAGATATCATACCTTAGAAAATCCAGAGTGTTTGGTCAAATACAGTGTAAATTGGAGATTCAGGGTAGATTTTTGACAAAAAGTCAAATTTAAAATGTAGTCGGCCAGCCAAGAAGCATTTGATTTGTGTCTTCAGTTTTAAAGACAGACACAAAAATACCCAAAATACACAACATACACAAAAAAATACACAAAATACCCCAAATACTTAAAAATACCCCAAACAAACCAGCAAGCTTTGTCAAGTGTGATACATTAGGAGTAGGTGGTGTTATTATATCACCTTTTCTCCTTTAAAGAATGCTGTATCTAAAAACACTGAGGCCTGAACAGGGGCTTGGAAGACAAATAAAGGGTTAAGAATTCAGGTATGAGGGTGAACTTGAATAAATGGAATTTTTGAAACTGTAGCAGAATGAACTGGCAGCTCTTCTCTCTCAGTGTGGCTGCGTTTGGGTCGCTGTGCTGCAGGCGGTGCGCAGTGGGGGTATTGTGCAGTAATTGTCTGGCAGTGGTGCAGGGCTGTGAATCCTCACTGCTGTGCAGCTTAATTACAGAGTGTGCTAGCCTGTGACACCACCATAGCACTAGCCATTAAAGGAGGGCCTCGCCCAAAAATGCTGACAGGGCCAACATTGAAATCTAAGAGATGGCGTTGGTGTTGTTCATATGTTTGAAATAGTTGCTGATGTGCTCTTATCTTGACATTTGTCCACTTTCTTGTTTTATAGCATGAATCCAACAAATTTTCACAAATGAGCTCAGGCACATTTAGTGTCTAAATTTGCTCCTAATTTTTTGGGGATTGCAGCTATGGGCCTAATTTGGCTAAAGATTAATGTAAGCTTATAATGCTACTATATTTAGCACTGTGCAAACCACATCTCTAAATTATCACCCCTGTTGATTTGGTCAGTAATTTCAAATAGACTTGCTTATGTGTTTTCTAAAATTGTGTGACCTAATATCTATAAAAATGGATAGAAATATACTGGATAAAAATGAATTTGTATGGAATGTTGTTGAACTTTAGATCCACATTTTCCACTCTGTTTTGCACTACAAGTATGGCTGAAAACCTTGGTTGACTTACTGCGCTTACATTCCCTAATATAAACATTCTCTAATATAAACCAGAGTTTCACTACTTGCACGCTGATGGTCTTCTCTCATTGGCTCAGGCTGCAGGACAAAGCAGCGGATACCATTGAGTCTCTGCACAAGGCTGGGATGAAGGTGTGGGTCCTGACAGGGGACAAAATGGAGACAGCAGCAGCCACCTGCTACGCTAGCAAGCTTTTCCGCCGCAACACGCAAATCCTGGAGCTAACCACCAAGCGCACAGAGGAGCAGAGCCTGCACGACGTCCTGTTCGATCTGAGCAGGACCGTGCTCCGACAGCATGGCAGCATGACCCGAGACACGTTCTCTGGGTGAGTGGATGCTATAGCTTGATGAAATGGGGAAAAAAGAACAAGTGCAATAAATATATTTTAGCAAAACACTTAAATATGTACAAGAACATATTAATTACAAGAACGTAAACAACAGTTAAGTATTGCTGAGCCTAGTCCAATTGTATGTTGTTAAAAGGCTTGCTCTGATTGGCTGTTGGCAGGGAGGGAGAAATCGACTGGAGCCTATCCAAAATAAATTTCAATTGTCCTTTCAGTCAAGTTACCAATGCAGTTGCATTTAAACTTTCAACAGCAGTAAAAAAAAAAAAAAAAAAAAGATAAATGATGTGAAAATTTAGATTATCACCCAGCTCACCAAGTAAAATATTGCTTGTGCTCATTTCCAGTATGTTAAACTCAGCAAATAATTAAAATTTGTGCACTAAAATGTGCAGGAAAATGACATGTTTAAGTTTGTCCTCTGTAGATGATGTTAGAAAATTAACAAAATATGCCATTTGATTGGGGGGTTTTCAAACCTTTCCTGCAAACTGAAGAATCTAAAATTTGTGCCTGGTTTAGTCACGATATGGACAATTTTGTTTGTGAATTGTGCTGGAACTGTACAGTGTAGTCTTGTTCTACATGCTCATGTGTCTCTCCACACAGTCTGTCCAGTGATTTTCAGGACTATGGGCTGATTATTGATGGAGCAACGCTGTCTGCGGTGATGAAGCCAGCGCAGGAGGGCAGCGGCACTGGAGGAAACTACAAGGAGATCTTTCTGGAGATCTGCAGAAACTGCAGTGCTGTGCTCTGCTGCCGCATGGCACCACTTCAGAAGGCACAGGTAACTCCTCCAATGACATACCCTGAAATAGGACGTCACAATTTATTACTTAAGGAATATATTTCAGGTGCTACCAAATAGAGTAAGTCTTGGATAAACAGCGTTTAGGCTTTTATTTTGTCATATGATTATTTCATTTGTCTTGCTCACTTGTTTTAGAATTTCTGAGTGGATCAAAGCGGTCTGACCCCAGACCAACTACAGCTCCTCTTCATTTCCTTTTAATATATCTGTCTGTGTCTCTTCCTTTCTGCTTCTTTATCTCTCTCTCTCTCTCTCTCTCTCTCTCTCTCTCTCTCTCTCTCTCTCACACTCCTCTCTTTCTTCTGTCTCTCTGTCTCTTTGGCGCATTTTTATTCCTGCCTTGAGATCCTGCTTTCTTTCCATTTACAATTGAACTGACCAGTTATTTGTGTTTATATGGGTTGTCATGTGTCACTGGTATTCTGTGCATCTGAGGGACAGTACAGCTGTTTGTACAAAGAATTTTTCATTGGCCTACACAAAAATGAGCACATTTCAGTTTTGTTGTTTAGCCTTTTTTTATTATTATTTTTAAATACTTTATAGATGGCTTGCTTGCAAGTAAAATTTATAGTGACAGCTCTAATTTACTGCCTTGTCTGTTGTTTTTTTTGTTTTTTTTTTTAGTCATTGTTTTCCATGTTACCATTTTTGAATGAACTATTCCTTTAATCTCACCCCTGTTTTCCTGGCTTGAATTGATTTTTTTCTATTAACAGATTGTTAAGCTGATCAAGGCCTCCAAAGAGCACCCCATCACTCTGGCCATCGGGGACGGGGCCAATGATGTCAGCATGATTCTGGAAGCTCACGTGGGCATAGGTAAGCACATGGTTTGACTTTTTCTAACAACTGCACGAAATAAGATTTACTCACAAATCACCTATGCTGTCTTAACTGCAGAGAGGATCTCTTGCACTTGGCATCGCTCAGTGTATTTTGATCATACTGGATTTTGATCATACTCCTTGACTGCTTAACTGTACCAATAATTTTTATAGTTCTATTTTTTGTGACAAAATAAAGTGAATCTGCGTTTTAGTCATTAGTTATTTAGAATTATTATTGTGTTTTTTTATATAATTTAAACATCATTACAGAAATACATACTTTATATTTGGCTGATATCAAACACAGCAAGAGACTCATGTAAATGTACGTGATGCCCTTCATATAGTATATATTGGCTTTATCAGCAATCGCAGGATGCTGCCCATAGGACACTGTTGGCTAGTATTTTAGGTTGGTGGACTTTTCTCAGTCCAGCATTGACACTGAGGTGTTTAAAAACTCCATCAGTGCTGCTGTGTCTGGTATACTTATACCAGTACAACACACACTAACACACCACCACCATATCAGTGTCACTGCAGTGCTGAGAATAATCCACCAACCAAATAAAACCTGCTTTATGGTGGTCCCGGGGGGCCCTGACCACTGAAGAACAGGCTGAGAGGGTGCTGACAAAGTATGCAGAGAAACGGATAGACTACAGTCTGTAATAGTAGAACTACAAAGCGCTCCTATATGGTGGAGCAGGTTTATATGGTTTATCAGCTCCTACAAGTGGAGCTGATAAAATTGACAATTAGTGCAGAAACAAGGAGGAGGTGTACTTAATAAATTGGCTGGTCAGTGTGTATGAATATGTGTGTACCATGAAAAGAAGAAGAGCTGATGGGGAAAATACTTTTTCATTTCTCTAATAAAGGTGATATTAATGACAATATATAGCATTGATATTTTTCTATGTGGAATGCGTATATACAATATACTGTCCAATTGAGATCAGATCAAATGAGATGAATGTTAATACCAGGTGAGAGCAGGACTAGTTGCTAATAGAAGTTGTGACAATAATAAAATATTGTTTAATTTTATAATTTATTAATATAAAATTAAATAATATTTTATTATTGTCACAACTTCTAAGGGTTAAAACGCTGTTGCCTCATAAATGTGTCATTGCTTCCTGTATTAGGTAATAATTCGTCACACAAGCAGTACAATAGGACACAAACATGCATAAATATCATTTGACTCTTAAGCTGGCAATTGGTATTTTCTTTGTACCGCCTAACCCCATTTGTGTGAATCACTTCCCTACGCTTTGTATCTTCCCACGTGAATTGGCTTCCAAAATATTGCCTGCTCTTTCTGTCCTTAGGCATCATGGGTAAGGAGGGGCGCCAAGCAGCACGTAACAGCGACTATGCAATTCCAAAGTTCAAACACCTGAAAAAGATGCTTCTGGTGCATGGACACTACTACTATATCAGAATATCTGAGCTGGTGCAGTACTTCTTCTACAAGGTATGCTTTCATGATACTGCTACATGCTAGAAGTAATAGTAAAAGTAAACTGTTTAAGACAATACATGATAATGTGTGATTATTGTAGTGATTATTGTAACTGTTACCTGTAAAAGTTGGGAGTATGTGAAGTGCTAATAAAAGCCTGAAAAGTTGGCATTGGTTCATAAATTCTTCTTGGCCTTAATTGAAAACAGTACAAAACAATGTAATGAGCTCATGAACTTTTTCCATTGGTGTAGTTTTCTTTAGCTATATGGGGCTTTCATTGTCTTATTTTGTGGATCATAATGCGGCAGGCAATCATCTAAAAGGCAGCATATGTTGCTCCAAAATATTTATACATGTTTCAGTGCCTTGTTAATTCTAATACGCCCATACCATTACAGATGATGGCTTTTGAAATTTATGCTGGTAACAGTCTGGATGGTAATTTTCTTCTTTGGCCTGGTGAACATGACATCAATTATTTTCATAAACAGTCTGAAAGGTTGACTCATCAGGCCCACAATACACGGTTCTACTGTACATCAGTCCATTTCAGACGAGCTTGAGCAGAGAAGTTTGTGGCGTTTCTGAACATTGTTGACATGAGGCTTCTGCTGTGCATAGTGTGATCTTAACTTCCACTTATGAATACAGCAAAAATGGTGTTTATTGTTTGTTTTATTCATTTAAATACAGGTCAAATTATATCACTTTTTAATTTTGCTTTTCACATATATCCCAACTTTTTTGAAATTGAGGTCAAATATAAATAAATTGTGAT
Source organism: Pygocentrus nattereri (assembly GCF_015220715.1). NCBI lineage: Eukaryota > Metazoa > Chordata > Actinopteri > Characiformes > Serrasalmidae > Pygocentrus > Pygocentrus nattereri. Next base: position 22,718,191 of record NC_051222.1, read on the forward strand.
GTCTTTGCACATAATCTACACATGAAATAGAAAAATAATTCCGTCAGTTCATAACTGCATAATCATAATGAGAAAAGCATAATCATAACACAGCTTTGTAGCTAAGTGTATGTTTTTCATTGCAAACAGCTACAGTTTCTTTTTTAAGAAACTGTAGCTGTGCCACCAAGCTATCTTGCTATTTATAGCTTCTGAGTTCACACTTCATACTGTGAGGTGTTTTGTTCACTTGGGACTGCATCTAGTGAAGATCTGTAAGTGTTTCTCTCTCTCTCTCCCCCCCGACACACTCTCTCTCACTCTCTCTCTCTCTCTCTCTCTCTCTCTCTCTCTCTCTCTCTCTCTCATCTAGAATGTGTGTTTCATCTTTCCTCAGTTCCTTTATCAGTTTTTCTGTGGCTTCTCCCAGCAGGTAAGCATTCAGCCCCACCAAACATTTCTTTGGATGGCACATTGTGTGACTGCTGTCAAGTTTGTATGTTCTTCTGAGTGTCTTTTTTTAGTCTCCTGTTAAATGTACAGATGTCTTCTGCTTTGTCATCCTGCAGCCACTGTACGACACAGCATATCTCACTCTGTACAATATCAGCTTCACCTCCTTGCCCATCCTGCTCTATAGTCTTATTGAGCAGCACATCAACATGGACATCCTAAAACGAGACCCCTCTCTATATAGGTGAGTCTACATGTGTCCACCGTATGACAAGATCAGATAGCAGAGAATATTTAAATGAATAGTAAAAAAAAATGTACTTTACACTTTTTCTCTCTTCCAAGTTTAGTCAGTCCAACAAGACATGGTTGGTGTCTGAGGTTTGTCTCTTTAGAGTTGTACTGCACTTACCAGGTTAATATAGCTAATAAGAACATTTTTCCACTACATAAAGTATTGGAAACTTTGCCACCATAAAACTGGAGCAGGGCTTTTCTCTATTGGCCATCAGTGTAAGGCTGAAGTTCCAGTTTTCTGTTTTTTGGAATCTGTTCAAGATTAATACCTACAGAAACTATTGGTAGTTGAGTGTGTTCTTCTCTGCCTTTGGTAACAACTAAATTATTTAGTAAATAATTCTCTGAAGCGATACGCTCGTGACTGATTTGCATTGGGCACTATTACATGACCAGTAATGCTGCCTTTGTGTCGAAAAACATTGTATTTTGGACGTGAACACACACCACAATGTCATAATTACTGGTGGGAAACTGATTTTTCACTGAGTGCAAAGCAATGGTGACCACTGATGGTTGTATTGTAGCCTGGTTGCAATTTAGTTATTTAGCAGCCACACATGAACACACAACATTACTCATCTCACAAGCATCCTGCACTCTTTATTTTTGCAGCAATGCTCAAAAACATCCTCTCTTTAATGACAGAAAACAAAGTAAACAAAAAAGCACCGTTCCTTTCATAGAACAAGGGTTTTTAATCATGTTTTCACATTAGATAGAGGAAAATATAAGTCGTGCTTGTGTCTTAACATGCCTGAAACGTCACACACTTGCCTTAAGGTGTGTGAAGCTATTCAGTGATTTCAAATATACTTACGTATGTGGTTTCTGACAATGTATGGCACACTGTTATTCATAAACAGACAGAATTCTTCAAGAATTTACCAGCTCCTACAATCCTTTTTGTTGTGCTTTATACTTGTCCAATTTTATAGAGAATATTATGCCATACAGTGTCAGAACCTATTTAAGAAAGTCTGAGATTAATGAACAGCTCAACACAGTTTGAGGCAAGTGTATGATAATTAAAGCAGAAGTTTGTTTAATGCTTCAGTCTACATAAACTTCAATTGTTTACTAGCTACATAAACTAAAGAAGCAAGCTTGTGGCTGGTTACCTTTGGGCTAATGTAAAATTTTGTGCGGATTTTGTTTTTCAGGTTAAGGTTAAAGTAGTGGTAGGATTTGAATTTGATAGAAGCTTTTAAACATATGAAGTTTTTAATGCGATTAGGACTACGGATTAGATCATGCTAACTTATCTCCACCAGTGTTCTAGCTTAATTAGCCATGCTAATCATTTAGAGAGCTGTAACCCTTTAAACCTGAATATGTATGTACGTATTAAAGCCAATCGTATTTCTTATTTTTACCCCTACCCCTTGTTTTCGCGTGTAACCCTCCCCCTTGAAGCTGAGTTACAAGGGGTAGTGGTTGAAATCTTCCCCCTATGAAATGGGACAACCCTTCAGGAACCAGGTACATCATCAGTTGTCGTCAGCGACTTTTATCTAAACAGACAAGACAAGGTTTTCCAGCCATTTCCAACACTCCAGCTGTGGTGATCTCACTTGTGTGTCACATGACGGGACAGGCGAATCATATTTAAAATAGCCTGAAAAAATAATCAGGACATGTTTTCCTGCATTTTCTCCAGACTATAGCAATAATGGTACATCACACTGACGTTTGCCATTTATCTGAAGGAGACTGAAAAGCAGGGTGCTCGCGATTCATTCACAACTTCAGTTTTAGGCATCAATCAATAAATCAAACGAGTCACCGAATAAAAAAGAGCACAAACAAAAAACTACATCACGTCATTAACAGCTACTAGCACTGCTCTGTAGGTGACCCTGCCAGTCTGCAGTGACAGCAGAGGAGAAAGAGGGGAAAGTCCAGCTCCTCACTGCTTAAATACATTTAGGGCATCATACACCATCAAAGAGGGGGCAATTATTTATTATCGCCACCAAGAATTCTTTGGTGGATTGAAGCTGAACTTTAGCTTTTTAATCGCCAGTTTCATGATCGAATTTTCCTGTTCCACCTTAAATGGTGCAGCAATCTCAGGTACCAGAAGGTGTAACTGCTGCACCATTTAAGGTGGAATGGGAAATTTCGCCAGGTAGCGACCGAGACATCAGCGTATTACTAGCGATTTTTATGTGTGTTATGAAGGAAATTACCACAAAACGTTATTACAGTGGTTTTTACAATTCAACAACGTTTTAACAGAGACAAACTTACATTTTTAAGTATTTTACATTTTAAGTATTTTACATATGTGTCTCTTTGGTCGCTTGTGCAACCATCTTGCCAATGATTTGCAGAGTATTTTCTCGTAATACTCTGTTCGTAGTGCACCTCTGAATAATCTCCATTTGAAGGGCCATGTAGCCCTAACATTTCACCCTACCCCTCCATCTCAACAACAATCTGGACAACCCTACCCCTAGACGTGAACGTGCAAAACGGAGGGGTAGGGCAGAATTGTTAGGAGCAAGGGGTGAATGGGATTGGGCCCAAGTCGGGTTGTGTTGTAGTAGATCCTTTTTTTGTTGGTTAGGCAACAAAGCAAGTGACATACCTATAACCATGGATGACTTTGGTATTTTGGGGCTTGCTAGCTTCTATCTTTGGCCCTCTCTCTATGAGCTGTGTATAAATCCTTGTCTACGTGTGGGCTATTTATACCCACCCTATCCTCATTTCGAGATGACTATCACTCGTACACACACTGCGCATACACAGTCACACCTCGAAATGGGTCAGAGCGGGCCACTAAATGGAGAGGGAACAGATGGAGGAGTGTTTCTTGGCTGTCCAAGGCTTGAACAGTGATAACAGCAGGGCTGCTAATAAAAGCTTTTACTGCTCCTTACCCCTCTTCCATCTCACTTGATATTAGATTCTGTTTATGAAACCCTTACAAATGGTGCAGTCGTTAAATAGCCCAATTTTCAACAAGGACTTTGTTTATTTTCAGATGCAATAAACTGATGCTAGAATTGCGAGTTTTAAAATGCCTTGATATAATTTATATTTCCATTATTAAAAAATATTAAGACATTCTGTATCTTATCCGCACCATTTCATTGTTTGTGCTTTAACTAAAAGCTGAAGATGATTCAAGCAGTTGGTCGTAGCTGATCTTGTTAGCACTGTCGCATCTTTACATCAGCTCACATTAAAATTTACAAATATTTTTGCTTTCTCCTGTAAAGTTACTATTTGGTAAAACATGTTTTTCTATGGACAGCAAAAATATATGCACAAGCTTATACGACTTATATGATTTGATCAGAAAGCAGTCCAGAAACAAACTGTCAAGTTTGAACTGAAATCTTCAGGAACATCGTGATCAATAAACTTCGCCACTCCACACATGGTCTACAGTAACAGCACCTCTCATCACTTCACCTAAAATGGGTTTTCAGTGACATTGAAAGTGGAGCTGCACTGTGAATCATTTGGTTTTCCATGTTATGGGCCCTTTAAACTATATGTTTTACTCTTTTCTCTGTTTAGTCCATTCAAACTTTATTCATTCTTGCTCATTATTGTGTTAAGAGCCCAGACCCGTCTGAGATACTGGCCCGTATTATTAATCTTGCAATGAAGGCTTTGTTTGTTCAGCCCTTTGCTTTATTCTGGTGATCGATCCGCTATTTTCCTCTCGCTTGTGGGCGTAATTGCAAACAAACTGTCTCTCTTACATGGAGGAGGAAAAAACAAGGCTGGCTTTTGGCCTTGTCTGGATCATTGCTCTGTAGCTATACTGCTTTTTAAGTGCTTAATCAATCTATAGCCATGCTCTTAAAAGTCCCAAAGGCTTCCACCTTTTAGCTGTATGTTAGAGTGTTTGTAGTAGTATACTGTGTAGGAGTTTAGCTTTGGTCAGTAAGGGGTTTTTATCTGGAAAATTGAGGACCTCTCAACATTGTGCTTTAAAGTAGAGAGTAAAACTTATTTAACAGTTGAATCAGTGAAGAATTTGTAATAAGACTCATAAGTGACACATACATATTTATGAACTACACTCACTGGCCATTTTATTAGAAACACCTACCTTGTAGGTCAACCTTGTTTGTAGCCTATCCTTGTTTGTATCTATTGACATATACCATTTATGTTAGCTATCCTAACTCTGCATCAATGCCAAATAGTTTTGGATGGTGGGCATCTCTTCGCCTATCAATGACACTGACAGGTAAAAACTCCAGCAACACCACTTTGAGTGATGTGCAGCTGTAAGCAAAGGTTTGGGAGCTATAGAGCCCTGCTGATGACATCCTGTATAAATAAAAAAAAATGTGTGGCCACGCCTTATTAAAGCGTGGGAACAAGATCCTAATGCTTAATGATTAAGTTGTGGCCATGACTTAGTAAAGCCCCTGGTGAAATGATTTCAAGGTTACACATCATCAACATAGAACAAATCTCTGCACATTTTAATGAGTAGTTAATATTTATCTGCTGAGCTTAACATATTAGGGAAAAAATGAAATATAAGATGTGGCCTGTGTTGATCTGTGTTCACACTTTGGCTGTAGGAAAGGTATTAAACTAGAATTCTGAAAGAAACAGGGCAATATAGGCTGTGTTTTTGGTAACGTTTTTATTTTTTTGAATCTCCACAGAGATATTGCAAAGAATTCACTGCTGCAATGGCCAATCTTTGTTTATTGGACGTTTCTGGGGGTCTTTGATGCAGTGGTTTTCTTTTTCGGCGCGTTCTTCCTGTTTGACAACACCACCTTCACCAGCAATGGACAGGTAAGGCCCTCATCACCCCAAAGTCATGCACCATTTTTTGTTTGATATGTGTTTTGATTCAACAAATCACAGTCTTCTTGTTTTCTTTCCTCCATGGAGAAATTTAGCATGAGTAAGTGTGCGAGACTTGCTGGATGACTGTTTGTGGCGTGTGATTGGTCGGTTGAAGCGCTGGTTGTAATGGTTCCCTCGTTTGTTACTGTTTGTATCTGTGGTAAAGTGAAGGACGTGAGCTAGCTCCGCAGACTTCGTCTGTCCTCCTTTTTTTGCACACGTTTCTATAACCATTACGGGTGCTTCTCCGTGTTCATGTATACGACACAAAGCATGCTGGGTAATCAGACATCTTTCTCTGTGCCATTCAGTTCGATTCATATTAATCTTTTTGGATTGCTTTTTTTGCCTGTTTTGGTTTGATTTTTTAAGTTTTATAACATCCTAATTTTTCTTTACTTTCTTGCCCTGCCCCCTCCCCCCTCCACCCCCTCTTCTCTGGTTGATTTGTTTATTTATTTCTCTCTCTTTCTGTTTCTTCTCCTTTTTCTCCTTCCTCTGTCCTTCTACTTCTGCCTTTCCTCTTGTCTTCCTTTCTATTTTGCCTTTTTTCCCCTTTTTTTGTTTATTGCTTCTCTTCCTTTCCTCAGCTAATGGCCACCAACACACAGATGGTAAGCCTATCCCTATCTGTCTCTCATCCTCTTTTTAGTTTTAGTTTGGTCTGTTTCTGCCCCTCCCCTCCCTCTCATAACCACATCTTATTAACGTCCTAGTTCTAAAAACAAGCCCCTAAACCTTTCTTCACTCGTTCACTAGGCCTGGGTGCTGTAGGTTTAGCCCACCTCCCCCCCTCATGTTTCCCCGTCTCATTGTGTAGTTCAGTAGGAGTACATGTTGTTTTGTCTGTGTGTGCGTGTTCAGTGCGAAACACTTGCGACGGGACAGATGTCGCTCTAGTCGTCCTTGTAGGTTTGTCGGACTTCATCTCGTGCCTCACTGCAAGGGCAGTTGTCCAAAGAGGAGAGAATGATCAGACAGGAAAGAGAATATCTGGTCACATGATCCTTCATGGGATAAATTTTATTAAGTGGAACATTTAGTTTTCCATAAAATGATGGGTATATAACTGAACCTAGAGTGGCAGTCAAATGTTTAGACACATCTAACTGAATTTCCCATAATTATAAAAAAGGCCATATCATGGAGTTGTCCTTGCCTTTTTTTAAAAATAAGAAGTCATTTTTTACTAAAAAATAAAAAAAATACAATAAAAGTATGTTGTAGCATGTCCACATTAAAGCATGGTGTACAATTTAAAATTTTGTGTAGTTATAGCCAGTAATGACTAAAAAGAAAAGCCCAGCAATTGTTTTTTTAACGCCTTTACTCCTTAAAGTACTGCTGTGTCCAGACATGTGACTGCTACTGTATTAACTACTCCTAACTGAGTGACATCAGTAAAATAACTTTGCGCAGTGTTTTAATGACTAAAAAACTCAGTGTTATTAGCATCTTTGTGAGACCCTTCGCCCTTGCAGTGCTTTTTAACAACAGATTTAATTTTGATTGCTCACACTGGTAAGTTCACAGTGCATCATGTGTCATCTGTTTTACTTTGGTATTAGCAACTCATCAACTTCACGTGGTGTTCACTAAAGCTCTAAATACACCGTCACATGCTGTGTTTCTTCATGTTTGCTGTGGCTTGTTTTTGTTTTGTACTTTATTGTATTTTTATAAATTGTGATTCATGCTGCTGAAAGGTAAAGTATATGAGCACTGCTGTTGACGGCTCTGCTTGTGTGCTGTTTTCGGAGTGAGTCATTGTGGTAAAGGATGGTCAGCGGATATGAAGGAAGCTACTAGAAGGGCCGTCCGTTGTACCCCTGAATCAGCTGTGTGTTTGGACAGTAAATAGTGCACTGCACGTGCACATTCAGTCAGACAAAAACAATTAAAGTTTTATTTTGAGCAGGCTGCATTCTGTATCCATTAAAGGACATTTATGAAGCTTTTAGTGCCTAAAATGAATCTGGATATTGCATCATTGAGTTTACCGTTGAAGATATCGATAAAAAACATTACTGAAAAAGTAGTGAGGGCTTTGTTTATATATTTGCTAATGTAGTGAGACCTTAGATAGGAAGGAAAAAAAAGCAGTTTCACTGCCAGGACATAACAAATGCAGTTTTTGGACATTAAAGGCAGCTAAATGGAACAAAGCACTTTAGTTTTATCAATCAATACAATGACTGTGTGGCTTGTAATAGGTTTTATAAGCAAATTCACAATTTTAAATAGTGGTAAGTGCTGTGGTAAGTAGTTTAACTCAAATTACTGCTTTTAAAAAATATCTTTGTGTAATATTTGTTTATATTAAGTTTGTGTTATTGCTTTTATTGCTATCTTTCTGTTGCAGATGTTTGGAAACTGGACGTTTGGAACGTTAGTGTTCACAGTGCTGGTATTTACAGTCACGTTAAAGGTAGCGCACCACGCACTCACACCCACGTACAATTAAAGTAGTGCATCATTGATCACACTTCTGTGTTTTTGCAGATGTGAAGTTAGCCTATGAATGTGATGCAGTTTCACATGTTCACTTTCATATTAAACTGAATTGTTCTATTCTATCTCTAATTGTTATGTGTGTGCTGTAGCTCGCTCTTGACACACACTACTGGACGTGGATCAACCACTTTGTTATATGGGGTTCGCTGCTTTTCTACGTGATCTTCTCACTCCTCTGGGGGGGCATCATTTGGTACGTTTCACCTCTTCTAATGAGAATTCAGGGTTTTTTTTGTTTATTTAACTGTAGATAGAACTGCTGTTTTTCTGGGTAGTAACATGAGTGAGCAATACGAAAATGTTATTTTCTGTTTGTAGATATATTAGTGGAACCATTTCCTTCCACACCTCTCCTAAAAGTCCAGTACTTGTAGTCAACATCCAGCGTTTAGTTTAACTGATCACTTCTTCATTAAATTGAATTAGGTGTGCTGATGAAGGGATTCATATTCTTCTAACCTTTCTATATATTTACTTTATTTATCTGTGTTAAGTCTGACATTTAGTTTTTACTGGCAAAAAACATAGTTACTGCCGACATACATTTAATGGGCCCATATCATGGAAAATGAAATTTCTCTGTTTCTTGATTAAAAAAAACATTCACTCCCATTTAATGCAGTCCATACATAGCAACTAAGCTCCAAACAGCCCACTTTGCATTCACAGTTTCAGTATATTTTCAATTCAATCTACAGTGGTTTAGCCCTGCCCACTGATGATGAAGTTATAAAGAGTGTTTCAGCCTGGGGTGCTTTTTGAATAAGGCACAATACATAGCAGCCATTCCAAACCAAGCTCCTCTACAAAAATCAGTCTTAATGGCACAGTAAAAAAATCCAGTTTACTCTTATACTCTTACTCCAAGTGTTATTGATCAGCCAAGACATTGGCTTTGTGTCTAAAGTTCCTTCAGTTTTGAAACTGGAGCTTTGAGGCTAATATAGATAAAAAGTCATGGAAGTTTGTAACAATTGCAGACTGAACTAGCTTATTTTGCTGACTGGGAAAATTGAGTAAATTAGATTTTTATCCAAACTACTAAGCATTGTTATAGATTGTATCCTGATGACTAGTTGCATAACAGTTTCAGTGCAACCCAAGTCATTACAATCATTCAGTTTCTACATTTCTCTTTCTGCCCTTGCCAAAAGGCCATTCCTGAACTATCAGAGGATGTACTACGTCTTCATGCAGATGCTGGCCAGTGGGCCTGCCTGGCTCAGTATCATACTGCTGATTATGGTTAGCCTGCTGCCGGACGTGGTCAAGAAGGTCCTGTGTAGGGCGCTGTGGCCCACCACCACTGAGAGAATACAGGTATGTCTACTTATGCTTGTGCAGTATGTGTTGTTCTAATATTTTTGAGAAAGAGTAAAAGTGCTTGTCAAACCACAAGTAAAAGTCATTTTCTGGAGTTTAATCTGTACAAAACCTACAGCAATGAGAACAGTACCATTTAAGACCTTTGGACACACCTGCTCATAAGCCTTTTCTTATTTTACTATTGTACACATTTAGAATAGGCATGAAGCTCTGAAATAACACAAATAACACACATGGAATTTTGCAGTGACCAAAAAACAGGTGTCCTCAATCTTTTGACTGGTTAATGTATTAATATTACAGTCATAATAATGTCCAAAGTGAACACATTTTAGGGTCACAAAATGAATATAATAGTATTTTAGGTATTCTACTTTTTTATTCATGTTTATCAACTGGTTCTAGATTTATGTTTGCTATGGATCAGTTCCGAGCCAAAAGAATGTAAGTGGGAATTTGCTGTGAACATTGAGTGCACTTAGCTGCAGTGTTCCAATTCTGCTCTTCTTTCAGTCTGTTTTCTGATTTTTCCATCTGCAGTCTATGATAGATATACATGATGATAATAATTGATATTAGATCTAATTTTACAGCAATATTAGTCATTACAGAAAGTAGAACAAAATGTTTAGAAGATAAAATATTTTACAATAAAAAAAAAACAAGAATTTTTGTGGCTTGTTTTTAGAAGATGTCCTTTTTTGGGTTTGGAGTGTGCTTGTGTGTTTTCTAACAATATGAACTGATTGTCTGTCTTTCTCATTCACCCTTTCTTTATACATACCTTTGTAGTTGCCCAGAGGTTTTATATTGCTTTAATTTAAAGTCCTTAATGTCGCAGTTTAGCATTAAAAACTGTACACACATAAAAATGTACACAATTGTCCCCTTATACCTAAAGTTATCAATCATCCAAGACATGTTTAGCATCTTAAGTTTAATTCCTTAGTGTTGCATACATACTTTGAGTCTAATGTTGCTAACAAGTAATAAAAGCTTATATCCACCAGTTTAGCCAGGTGCAAACTGCATATCGCTGTTGTCGGAACAAAGCCTTGTATCTCAATTTTTGACATTTTTCAGTTTTTGACGCAATTTGAAAAAACTCTTTACCCTATACATTGTTTGTAAATTTTATGAGGAATGGACTAAAAGAAATAACTCAAAATGACTTTGAAAAATGTCTGGTTCCATTGACTTATATTAAAAGTAAAGTATGTTCTTTCCTTCTCCTGTAAAGTTACTTTTTTTTCAGAGATACAAGGTTTTGTTCCATCAACAGTGATATATAAGTTAGGGATGTGCATTCCAATTAACTGATATGAGTATGCACAAGAGTTCATAAACTCAGCAGACATTTTTTCTAGCTGAAAATAATGTGGGGCTGTAAGCTTATCTTGTAAAGTGTAAAGTGAGCTAACAAGTGTGATGCTGGATGCTGATGTAGACCCTTATGTGATGTGCCAACATGTTATTTGTCAGAGAAATATATTTTCATTTTTTCTTAACCTAACAAACATCAGCTTGAGTAGCTAGCCTAGTTAGCAATAAAGCTGTACTGTCTCTGCCTTCTCTCACAGCTTTAACAGTGAGTCCTTGGCAACACGCTCATGTTTTGGCAACATGAGAAAAAACGCCACATTTCACTCAGTTGTTAACCTTTGTTTTCTCCCCGTGATTAAACATGACTTCAGCATTCGAATACTGCCACCCTGAACAGTTAACAGAATCCTGAGCATCTGTGCACATCCTTAACCCTAAAGCATCAATTACCTGCCACATGCTATGTTGAGTTATTAAGTAGTCTCATGTAGCCTTGTTTTTGTGGCTTGTGTCATTGTTTTATATACTATTATCTATGAAAATGGACCAAGGTTTGTACAAAATGATGCGCTTATTGGTGGCTATATGTTAACCTCATAGCTCCAGTGCAAACAAGTCTTGGGGACAGTTGTGCGAAACCTTTTTTGCTGAACAGTCCTTTAAAGTTTGAGTTCAATAATAAGAAGATAAGTTCACTAATAACTAAAACATCTAGAAAAATAGCCTACACTGTTAGAAATAAAGGTACCATGCAGGTACATGATTCGTTCATCAAGGTATAAACAATGTAAGTGTACCCTCGAAGGTGCAACAGCGGATTAAAGGTCCAATTGTGTACCTTAAATAAGTTTTTCCTAGTGGAAAAGTAGATATTTGTATCTTTTTATAAACTAATGTTTTAAAACAGAACAATAAAATAAAAACCCTGGCGATGAGACGGGGTGTGTGGAGAAAATATCGTTTTTCAGTATCATTTTGATGGATTATGGTACAATTATGTTCCTTGACTAAAGGTACTAAGATGTACTCCTGAGAGTTCTACCACAGTGATACAAAGGGTACTGCCCCAGTGACAGTATCAGACCTTTTCTGAGAGTGTGTGCCACTAAAATTAGTCTAGTCTTGGACTAATGTGGCATCATAATAGGGGACCACCATTAGATTTTTTAGGTCTAGGTTAATCTGGGTCTGGGAAACTGTCCATAGGTGTTACAAAGATGACCATTTAATAAACTAACATGTATGGAGATGTCTGTCAGGTTTTACTAAGCCAATATACAGCTACTATACAGTGGCTCTGTAGTTCTTCAGTAGATGTACTACCTGCATCCTTGTTAACAACTCTAAACCCTTTTGTCTTTCCTTCTCTTTTTCTCCTTCTCTCTCCTGTCCTGTGGCGTGCGATCGCAACCTTGACCTTACCCTTTCCTCTTTGTCTTAAACCCCTGACCCCTCCCATTGCCATGGTAATGGCAGACAAAACGCCAGTGCCTTACCACCGAGCAGTCCACCATCTTTATGCTCTCTCAGACCTCCAGCAGTATCAGTTTCTGAACTGAACAGGAGGTGATCCTTTCACACTCTCAGCATGTGTGTGTGTTTGTCTACAACAAGTCACTGTAGGGTACGCAGAGCTAGTTAAGGATCAGCGGTTTAAATCTGAAACAACCAAGAGAAGAAGAGAGATTTAACCCCTTGAACTAGACTATGTAACTTGAGTATAACCAACACCAGTTCCAGAAAAGTTAGGACAGTATGTTAAATGCAAATAATAGACTTGTAAGTCCACTTTGAACTGCAGTTAAACCAAAATCAAATCAAATAATTCATTTGAAACTAGTAGTTACCAACTAATTTGTAGCACACTGTTAATTTGAGGGTTCCTTATTAAAGGCAGGGGCTAGATGTTGGACATATTGTGGAAAGTGCTTTCAAAAGACCTTTCAAGAAATGACTTATATAGCACTACAAATGGTTCTGTTATTGTTACAAGTCAAAGAACCTTTTTTGGGACTTTATAAAAAGAGAAAAAAATAAGTTATATGCCTGCAGTTTAAGGGGTTAAGTCATTTGTACAAGATTTATTGTAAATTACTGTAATTTTCATTGCTTTATTATGGAGTAAGTTTTAATGATGGCCAAACACATTTTTAATCATAATATTCTGGATCTAATAGCAGCATTACATGACGCTGCAAATGACAGAGCTTACTTAATTATCAGAAAAGCATTAGTTGAGCACATGAGCTTCCTAAGCTGTCAGCTGTCAGTTGTGACCACAGGAAGTGCTTGAGTACCCTAGAGTGATGCTTGTTCCAGTTATGCTCCTGTGCCTTTATACGGCATGTACTGTTATGTGTGGTTACATGCATGAATGCAGACATCTGTGTGCTGAATTGTGCTTTCAAGACATGTCCATTGGTCATTCATAAATGTTATGCAGGGTCTTCAAAGGAAGCTTTTTATTGTTTTGTGATTTGTTTCTTATTATTTTCTGAAAATGATTGAAGGGTTCATTTTTCAGGGGATATTTCTAAGGAGATATCAGATAATCCACTAGCATAAGGAAGGGGGTTTCCAAAACTGTATTTAAAAAAAATGTAATAGGATTTCATTAGTATTTAATTAGTATTTAATAGGATACAGAGAAAATTCAGTTCTGCTATGCTGGTAGACCACCAAAATGGTCACCATGTCACTATGAAATATGTCATCTGCTTTTATTCTGATGCTGAAAAATTAAAAACTGATACTTGATGGTTATGTAGACTAAAATTTAAATAAATGAAGTATGAACTTTGCACAGTACTGTGTGTAAACATTGTTAAGGTTTCAAAACATACCCCAGTCTGACATGGAAACTAAGTAGCAAAACAAAATTAAAAACAGCACATTTGGAATTTATCATGGTTGTGATGTCACAGCCATCAACACCTTTACATATGACAGCAGCAGTCCAGCCACCCATTCACACTGAAGTGATGGGTAATGTTGTCACTACATACAATCTTTAGCAAAGCCTAAACTGTTTTTGAAAAAGGCACAATAGATCAACAGCCAATCAGAAAACAGGTCATTTACACATCAGTCGCTTTAAAGACACAGTAACAAAAACAGCCTGTTTCATATTAAAGGCTATAGAGAGAGACTGGAAAATTGTGCTGTAATATGACTGTTGACAAGTAGACTTCAGTGCCGGGGAAATCTATGGGCCTTTTAATGTTCCTGAACAGGAACTCGTTACAGTTGCTTTTCACTTGTTTAAAAGTTTTGTCATTCTAGTGCCCTGGAGAAGGATTCACAGTCCCCACATGACCGCATGCAGTCATTACCTTTAGGCTGAGTCTGTGTGTGTGTGTCTGACTGTTCACAGAGGATGAAAGCCGATAGGACCTTTCTTACACACAGTGAGGACTCACTGTTAGATGGGGCTCAGACCACCACTGAAGCATAACAGCTCCATGGTAAACAGAGTATAAGGGGGTCTAAAACTAACACACATTTCACTGTCAGACTGACCAAATCTACAGTAAAGTCATTCAAAAGCAAGTCTCCATAGAAATGTCCTTGTGTCAGCCATTTCTGGCACCTTGGTGATAATCCACCATGAAAAAATGGGTTTGTCCTCATATTACATCACAGTGCATTTTAGCATAATTAGTGATATTTGCAACAGTTGCTGACAGCACTATTTTGATGGTGCGCTCTAGATGTTCACCTCTTCACTTTGCTGGGATCCTGCTTCATAATACTGACATAAACAGCTGTCATATGTTATCATGTTTAGTAATATAAGGGTCATGTTATGTCATCATTACTGCCTTGATCTTTGATGTCATGACGGCTACACATAAATACGATATTCCAGGCTAGATTTTCTGAAGAATCAGATTTTAATTATTTTTTTTTCTGCAGATATCCAGTTCAGCATTTTTAACTTTTATTAAGCTGATATTGGATCTGTGCCATCTCTACCCTAAACATAGCATTCACTCTAACCCTGGCATTAACCTTAACTCTAAAACCTAAACTTAAGTCTGACAGTGATAAAATGAGTTTCACCAGACAATTTAACAACTTGAGCGTTCATAGATTAGCACCATCAAAATAAAGCGTGACCCAGTTGCTGCTGTGATGAAGTTTGTTTTGAACTTTCGTGTGGGGAAAATGGATGAAGTTTGGCTCTGTCATCTCCAAAAGCACTGTGATGTCATGTCCGGAGAAACTCAGGTTAGCATTGTGTTCCTTTGTTCACTTCAGCGGAGATTAGATTTGATGAGTCTGATGGTGCTGACACTGAAATGCCCCCAGTGCAATGGTGTGGGAGTGTTGTGCTGTGAAAGCCAACAGGCTGGTTTGGTTTGGGAGATTCACTTCAAAAGAGTGTTTGGCATGTACACATTGGTGGAGCATAATTGCTCTACTGTTGTTGCACATGTACGCACATTTATATACACACATTTACATACATACACTCACATTTCTTACTCACTACACAGCAGGGGGAAACAAGTATTCACACATTTCTGCTTTTATTATTTTATGTATTTCCAGTGCGTATATGTACATGAAGATTTGAAAAACTATTTCCTAAAAAAAAAAATTGCAGCTCATGTTATTGGTGTGTGTGTGTGTGTGTGAGTGAGAGAGAGAGAGAGAGAGAGAGAGAGAGAGAGATGTATTTGTATTATAGTATATGTTTATCTGTTTTCCCTGCTATGGAGTGGTAATCTGCCCAGGGTATTTCCTGCCTTCCACCCATTGACTTCTGGGGTAGACTCCAACTTCCCCACGCGACCCCGAAGGATAAGCAGCTTGCAAAGCGTGTGTGTGTGTGTGTGTGTTATTATAAAATAGGTTGCCATTGGTCAGTAAAATTTCATGCAAGTGGCACTCATGGTGAAGGTGAGGGAGTTTGCTGCAAAGATCTAATTATTTCTTATCATAGTTGTCTCGAACCTATGATTGCTTTGAGACCTGCAATTACTTTGCGACACTAAGTACTAAGACACGAGTACTAATGTTATTCATTTGTGGTATCTCTAAGTGTTTTTCCTCACATCAGTCTTGCTTATAAATACATACTTTTTGTTCATATTTACAAAGTACAAAGTCAAAAGACATTATGTTTACATTTGAAGTGGATATATGCACTGGATGTATATTAAATAACAAAAACAAATGAATCTGAATACTTGTTTCCCCTCACTGTATTTTTACTAAAACCCAGGATTTCTTGTATTGCTCTCATCTGCTTTGTATCCATTCCAGTTAAAGCAAGACAGTTCAAATATACCTGTACCTCTCAATGACTGTTCAGTCCTAGAGGCTGCTGATGACCATCTCTTCAGTTGGATATTTATATGAGCCAAAGAAGATTAAATAGTATATTACATTATGTAATTTGTAATAATATATTTCTCTGCCACTGCCCTTTGAGACCCTCTAGTGTCCAAATGTGATACAGCAGAATATTTTTTGTCATATTAGGGTCATAAAGCTGGGCTTTAGCTTCTCTTAGTTGTTCTCTGTCTTTATAATGTTAAGTCTTCATATGTGGTTACGCATAACCAAACCTGTTGGATACAGAGGAATGTAACTATTTGTTTTATCCATGTTAGTCACTTTCTATGGCTGAACGATCATTATTCTCTCACAAAGCTTTTTATGAATGCATGGTGTGAGTTTTATTCGACTTGTTCGTTTGCTGCATACATTGCGTTTGGGGCTTCTGGTTATTTTGCTTTGACCTGCTCATATGTATCACTTTTGTGGTCGTCGGACGCCTGTGCATGTGGTGTTCATAGTTGTACTCCTACCTTTTTGTACATTTCTCACATGCCTCTCTTTCTTCCACTCCTCCTTTTTTGTTTCTTTTTTTTCCCCATCTTCCTCTCTCCACAGAATGCAGATAAACTCTACAAGGGTCACCTGTCAGAGTTCACCCCACTCTCCTCCCTCCACGCTCCACCTGTCCACGGACGGGGCCACAACGAGGGCCAGAACCACACCCACCGCAGGTCTGTCTCCTCCCCTCCCAAAAAAGTGATGTACACCCACTGGGGGGGTGGGCCCAACTACTGCACTTTCCGCTCCTTCCTTCCGTTCGGGGAAAACCCGAGGCTGTCTGGGGTGGGCTACGCCTACACCGCACCCGGGCCTGAAACGTCCGTCTGAAAGTAGGAGAAACTGAAATAGTTTGGACTAGCCTGCTGGTCTAGATGGACTAAACGTCTAGACAGTCCTACGTTGACACTGGGATGCCCCTTAGACTGGCATATGTGAACGTAGAACTGATCCTGAATTGATACCTATGAAAAAGTTGGTTGTCGAAGTTCACACTTGAAGTGCACGCTCAGTACTCCAAGGCAACACACAGCAACAGGGCTGGCTGTTGCTTGGTGCTTTGGAGTGAGGCCAGATTGGCAGCTCTACAGGAGGGTTCAAAGTGCTGTGCTGAGGGGGGCCTTGGGACCCTTTTACCTTGATTCACCTGTGTAGGGCATGTGTGTGTGTTTGTGTGTGTGTGTGTGTGTGTGTGTGTGTTACCCTCAGCTGTTCCTTCTCTCATCCCATATACAAATTACTTGAAACTAATACCCATGCATTGAGCAGTTCCCCTCTCAATGTCAAAAAACATGGTAATACTTTTTTGTTGTCATATTCATAAGGCTATTTGACACCTAAATAAGCTCTTCATGGCCACTGACTTAATTGACCATAAACATTTATAATATATTAGTTTGTTTCAATATGCTTTATCTGTCAGAAAGGTTGCATTTGTTAGCTTTGATGTCAAGTTAATATAACACTTTTTTTTCTGACATTAGGTTGTGTCATGACACTTTTGGGTGTGAAATGTCATAGCATGTTATGACAACTGACTGATCAGCAATTGAAAGTGGTATATAAATATTAATTGTAACAAATGTTAACAGTAAATCGTTATATGAAAGCATAATTACACTTAACAGTTTTGAGGATGTGACATGCCTTCTGTATACAGAATTGTTAACATGTTTCTCAAAGGATTAATAGGTTGAGAGGTTGTTCTGTCTAAGTTATCTAGTGCAGTGTTTTTCTTTGACTGTGGGCCATGGTGGTATTGCTAGAGGGTCTTTTTTATATTGCAACATATTCATATTTAACTGAACCAACCGTTTTAAATATGACAGTTATTACTGTTGTGAAAATTAATTATGCAGAGACATAAAAAAAAAATACCTCAGTAGGTCAAGTTGTGTTTGATTGTATGGATTCATCCAGCAAGGATAAATGTTTACATACAGAAAATTTTAGATGGTGGTTTATTATATTACATGATTGACCAGTCAAGAGAAATTTGTTAGGCTATTCAATTCAGTTCAGTTTAAATGTAGATGTATGGTGCTTCTTTTTTTTTTTTTTTTTTTTAAGTGGTTTTTTGTGGGATGCAAAAGATTTTGTGGTCAGTTGTTTGATTGAGAGATTGAAAACCCCTGGTCCACTGACTTGTAAACTAGCCAGCCATTGAGCCATTGCTAATTATAACTATGGTTACAAACAGTTCTTTATAAAACACTTTATAAAACTTCACAAAAGTGTCATGTCACAACCCAGTGTCTGAAAAATTCTGTCATCTGACATGGAACTTGACATCAAAGCTGACCAAAGCAGCACTCGTGACAGATGACCGGGGGATGATTGGAATATGTATGTATAAATGTTTATGTAGGTTTATGCCAGCTGTCATGAAGGGCTTGTGTAGGTGTTGTGGTCTTGGGAGCGCACAACAGCAAAGTGTTACCAAAAATACTTACCCCATAGTGCACATAGTACACTCTGAATGTGGATAAATGTTTGGCATTTACAATGGCCTTGCATGCTCTGATAACTGATCCTCATTTTTTCCTCTTTTTTCTCTTCATTTTCTCCTGTTTTTCTTCTCTCTCTTTCTTTTTCTTTTCTTTTGTTTTTATGTAGAACAAACTGGTGTTGCCTTTGTGCAAATCTGTTTTTGAGGAACACCCCATAAGGCGTTGTTATTTTTCACTGTAAGTGGCTGAACTCTGGCCAGTGTTGCCTCTTCACTAGACTAGACTAGTCAAGGCTGTGTCGTGAGCCTGCACGTGTCTGGGGTCTTGGAGCTGTAACTGGACTGTCACAACATTTTCTTCCAAAATACAACACCAAATGAAGTAGCTTAGCTCCTACAGTGAGACTTTGATGAGACATTAACTCTATCGCTAAAATATAGGGATGCACGATGATATCGGAATCATATCAGCAGATACTTACTTAAAAAATGATTGGACAGATGTTAAGATTTTACTAATATGTCTAAACAATATATGATGACATATTTATTGTTCTACAGAATAACAGAATGTTTAGACGATGAAATGCTATGAAAATCAAAGTTGCATTTCCCTGTAATGCTAATTCAGGTAGATAAAGTCCCTGTTTCTTCATTTTATTAATGCTTATGTATCGGTATTGGCAGATATGTACATAAAAAATTTCGGACATTGGGATTAGCTCACTTCCCATAGTAGTGCATCCCTATTGCAGTCTAGAACAACATTTCTCAACTCAAGTCCTGGAGGAAAACACAAAACTACAGTGTAGGTGGTTCTCCAAGGCTAAGGTTAGGAAATGCTGGTCTAGAACCATGCGGTTCCATGTTGTCATGACAGCTAGTTTGTTATTGTTAAGCATAGTTGCGTAGAGATTGGCTTTAGAACCCGTCAACCCCTTCCCTTAAAAACAATCTTTTTATTTGAGCCTCTCATAAAACCAGAAACAAGAAGCTAGCAGCTTCACTAGGAGGTTTTGATAACAGAGCTGACTATCTACCTTAGCATCCATGTTGTTCTGCCTTAATGCCACAATATTTCCCATGATTCATAATGTAGTTTGAACACCAAAGGTTGTAAAATAAGAGTAAACTAGTCTCATTTTTGCCTTATAATACAGAATGAGGGAGTGGGGAACGGGTTATTAGAAGAATCCCACCGCACTGCCTTAAGTTCACATGTTGCACCAGCAGAGGGATAAAGAAAGATAGCATTGATGGAAAGTACCTTTTTAGGCTGATCTGACATCAGTTTTTCCTGACTTTAATTACAGTGTTTATGGTTTTTAATGAGTTGTCATGGTTTAGCATAAAAAGGTGGGCTTCTTGCTGGAGAGATAGGTAGCAGTAGTGTAGTTCTCATGATGTCTGCCACTGCTAGCTTAGCAACCCAATGCTCTTGATTACTTGTTTGTTGCTGACAAATTCTTTTAGCCTCTAACCGTTTTGCAATTTATTTTCTCAGTGCCTAACTTTCATATTAGCATAAGCATATTGTACATAGCTATATCACACTCCTCATGAATATAGATTTCTAATACCATGTTGGAGCTTTTTGTCGCTAAGCTAGCTTCATACTGCCATTGACTACCAGATAATCTTTCAACGTCATGGGTCAGCTGTCCAGTTCACCATTTAATGTGGTAAAGCAGATTTGCTCTAGGCCACATCTCAAATGGATTACTGTCCACTATGTGTATTATTTCCCTTTAATGGTCAGATTCCCTAGCTAGACTATGTATTTGTCATAGTGGACAGAAGAGCCATTTTAAGATTCACCCCTGTAAGCGTGATTCTTGCATCTGGTGTGTGGCTTTATAAACAATAAAAGCATCCTATTAACATTGAAAATTCTTACAGTAGATGATCATGGAACAACTCCTAGAGCAGTTGAACTGGAAAACTGAGCTGAATCTGAATTGGAAAAATGTCCAGTATGAACACATTCAGATCCACATTCCAATTCAGGTTCTCGAATGCTTTAAAGTAAGCATGCATTTTATGTAGCTCACTCATCTCACCAGTTTGTCTTTGTGCCTTTTGTTTCCTTTCATTTTACATTCCATTTTCCTCCTCTTTTGTCCTTGCTTGCTTCCTCAGGTGTCTTCTGGTTTCTTCCCTTCTTTCACTGTCTGTCTTTAACACCATCACATGGCCAAGCATCCATCTCAGAAGTCATAACAGTCATCCATGGCAGAGTCAGTGAGAGGGGGAGTGGGGGAGGGTGTTGGAGGTTAAGAGAGCAGGTGTTGATTGCTAAGAAGACCAATGTTCAGATAGTGTTACTGCATTATTATTATTATTATTATTATTATTGTTTTTTTTATGTCTTAGCTGCTTGTGAGTAGGTGCCTTCTGGTGCTTCCTAAGAAGTACCTGAGTTTATGTACAACCTTTTAAATGTTATATTAGGAAGAGGTCATGATGCATGTATATTTTTCTCCAAATCTGGTAGAATATATATGAGGAATGTCCAAGTGAATGCTTTGATTTCCCCCCCCCCCCCCCCCCCCATGTGTGACGTTCAGTTATGGAAGAGGGTGCTTCTTTTGGAAAGATGTAAATTTCTTAGATGATGAAAGTTTAAATGTTTGTCACAATCAAAATTAAAATGCTAGAATGTTCTATTTCATGCATACATATATCTATATATATATCGATGTGTGTCCATGAGGTTTACAATTGTCTAATGAGTGAATGGATGGATGAGTGAATGAGTGAAGGAATGAATGAATGAACAACCTAACTTGGTGAATGGGTGTCTTTGCTTCTGGTCCAAAGGTATATTGCTCTAATGTGACAGAATGTAATCATTGTCAGTCCTCACTCAGAAACACGCGTTCATAGGTTATCAGCGTGTGAGTTATCATGAGTATTTGCATGTTCTGTGTTGCGGAGGTAACAGTGTAGCTGCTGAGCTGAACAAACCATGTTTATGTATGTTGCATCATATTCTCATTGTAATCCACTGTCTCCTCTGACACGCTTGTGTTTTGATTTGTCACAGAGTGCTGCGAATGCTAAGATGTGTCCTGACTCAGTGTTATGAGCTACACTTACTGTACCTAATTCTAAACTCCTCTTTTGAAACCTACTTATCTAACTTGAAACCTGAAACCAAACAAGGGCATATTTATATACTCTGTAGGTTATAACTTTCAAGTAACACTCATTTGCTTACATATGGTTACCATTCTATGGTTGAATTTAGCACTATTTCTTTTAAACCACTATACAATGATTTTGGGTTGTAAGAGCCTAAAACTGGTGTGGCACTGAAAGAATAACAGAGCTTATTCGTTTGTTTATTTATTCTGTCAATGTTGCTGAGAGTTGTTTTTTTTTTTTTTTCTTCATGATTTTGAATGTAAAAAAAAACAAAGGAACAGTTCGCTCAAAAAATGCTAACGTTGCTAGCAAACAGAAGAAAATAGCGGATAGTTAGCAGATGCTAATTTCTACAGTGGCTGTGAGCTTCTCCTCATAGTTAGCCACATTAGCGCGTTTGGTCGAGCTGTTCCTTTGGAAAAATCCAAGCCACTTCATCTTGCTCTATGTGAAATGTAAGTGTTGTCACTGGATATGGTGCGAACAATAACAGCAATGATGGGAATTAGCGGAGCTAATTTCTCCGTACAGCGCTTCAGGATGGGGCTACGAGAACAAACAGCTCCCTTACAAATGTGTTGTATGAAGAGCAAGAAAGCTGTGTTGCTCTTTGTGAGCTTTTCCCGCCAAGCCACTGTACCACATCAGAACTTCTTGGGTAACCCAGGAATCACTCCCTGGACGCTGGGCTTTCCTGAATGTAGCCTAGCGCCGGCTAACACTGGATTCTATCCTAAGACTGTCAGACATGTAGGTATTTTGTATCTTATGGGGGTGGGGGGGGGGCATTTTGCTACTTTTTGTATTCAGAGGTTCAACAGTACTACTTACTTGTCTCAATTTAGAGTATTGCTTTCAGTTTTATACCAACCAAAATGAGAGACATAGCAGAAAACTTCCATGTTAAAAACAACAAAAGGAAAAGGCTAAAAATGGCTTTGACCTTCTTTCTTTTTGACTTTAAACTTTACGGTTTTGATTAGAAATGTCGACGTGCACTGTTTCTATGAGGATGTATACGTGACACTTGCTCACACTGACAATAGTCAGACACTTTGACGTACATTTGCTGCTGTTCTAAAAGTGTGACCAAATACTCTTCTATTCTACACGACTACTGTTTTCTTTTGAGGCTTTACTGACTCTAGTGGGGCTAAATCAATGCCAGCCTATTCAGATTAACCGAATGTGTATTTGCATTTTTGTTTGTTTTGTTTTTTTAATTCATCAGCACAATATGTGATGTTGCTCTTAACTGAATACATACTGTATATTTAAATGTATACTGTACAGCATATATGTAGTAATATGAATCAATGTACAGTTTGGGGGTCTTTTTGTATACAGTTTTTAACAGATTGGTATCTGTAGATATATGTGGATTTTTGCCAGCTTTTCTGTAGCTATTAACAGCAAAAAAAACTGTAAATTTGCTTGTAATAAACAGAAAAACACCAAAAAAATATCATTGGATGTCTGATTTTTCGAGTGAGCAGTTTCTTATCTGTGGAAAATCTCAGTAGAATCTTCAGTAGAGTCATTCTGTTACTACTCTTTATCTCCTTTTTATGTAGAAAAAAAACTTGTGTATTAGTGGTGAGTGTTGCACCTTCAACTCCTGCATTTCTAGCAGTCAAACGTTTGGTTGTGCCTACTTGCTCACTTAGCTGCACCTATTTAGATACACCTACTTTGTTTTAGCGTTTTCCATATTTTAGAGAAGTAGTGAAGGCATCAGAACTATGAAATAACGTGGAAATATGGGGAGACTTTAAAATCTTATATTTTAACCCCCCCCACCCCCAACCTTGCCTTAATGCAGCTTTACATCCTCTTCACACTCTCTTAGCTAACTTCATAAAGAGCCATGAAGATGTTCTCAAACATGCTGAGCCAAAAATACTGGAACAGCATAATATTAGTCATTATAGTATAAACTGCTTTTATGGTTCTTTGCATGGTGAAAAGGTTCCTCAGATGGGTGGAGAATATGTTGTATATGGTACCTTTTTGAAAATTTTTGGCATCAAAAAGGGTTCTTCTACTGTAATGTCAAGTTATAACAATAGAAGAACCCTTTTTGTTGCTATATAGAAACATTTTCAAAAAGGTTCTATATAGAACCATATACGACATATATTCTCCTTTAATTGGAAGAACCATTTAGCCATGCAAAGAACCTGAAATGAAAGCATGACATTGTTCTATATAGAACTCATGGTTTTAAACGGAACCCTTCCCTTTACTAAAGAACCCTTGAAGAACCAAACCGTTTTTAAGAGTGTAATTCTGTGCGTCTAATAGTTAATTCTACATTTTCAGTACATTATTCAAAATTTAGTTTAGCTAAATTTTGAATAATGTTGGCTAAAAACTGCATTATGAACGATTTTTAAAAACTAAAATGTGCTTTGTGTAAAATGTATGGCACATTTTCTAGTTCTAGTTCTAGGGGAATGTAAATTAAACATAGTTTGTAGCTGCCCATATGCCTCCCTTTATGGCCACAGTTAATACCCTCTAACAGCTACTTCCAGCATGACAATGCACCTTGTCACAAAGCATACGCCGCCCAAACTGGGACCATGCGCTAAGGAATGTTTCCAGAACTCAGAGTTCAATCCAAGCTACAAAGAATTCAGGCTGCTCTGAGAGAAAAGAGGGGTCCTACCTAATATTAGAATGGTGTTTCTAATAAAGCGGCATTTTGGGGGCACATCAAGTGTGTACTATTATGCTTGCCTTAGAGGTGGAGGACAGTATGGAAATTTCGAAATGAATGTAATGCAATGACACACAGTGAGCAGATGATGGCAGCAAAGCACTGCCGAAGTATCACTGATCACTTTCAGTCAGCTTGTGTGCATATCTGAGAATAAAATAGGACTTAGTTTGTTCCATTTCAGTTTTCTATCAGTCCTAGACACACCCGGAAATCATCTAAGCTTCTCACTTATCCAGTCAGCACTCCGAGGAAATTCCACTGATTTCTCAGAAGTGATGTAGAGAGCTGACCATCCATCCATCCATCCATCATCTTCCGCTTCTCCGGGGTAGAGAGCTGACCGTTTTGAAAAAAAAATCAGTTCATTCTGGAGAAAGAGTTTCTTCATAGTGTGAGTTGTTAGTGACAGGAACTCAACTGCTGTTTTTAATTTACAATACAAACAACCAGTGAAGTGACATGCATGATACAAGTTTTTACATGAAATGTTGTATGTAAACTTTAGTAAATCCATAAAAAGTTTTCTTTAAGTGTATTTGTTTCATACAATCCTCTGCATGCTTTTCGTGGAAGTAATTGCTATATGAGTCTGTGTAAATACAGTCATAAAAATGGTCTCTAAGGCCTCAGGTAATATGCTTATAACTATTTTGTATGATGTTCTGAAGAATCTTCAGACTCAGGGTTCCTATCTTTGCCATTGTGCACAGCTCTGACTCAGGAAGACTCTATAAGACGTTGCATTTTTCTTTGAAAGATGGCAGAGTGAATTATCTGAAATGGTGACAGATCATGTAATTCCCTTTAATTTTCCTCTCTAGTGAAGGTTCAGTGCTTTCCAGATAATCACACAATAAATGTCCTGAAAAATGAGCCAGTGATGTTCATAAACGATGAACAGAATTCAGAGTTCACTGCAGTATTGTGCAGTGGCCAGTTGGTGGCGTGCTTAGCATGTGTTATTATTTGTAAATCTAATCTATAGCACTATTTACTCTGCGTTCACTTATCTTTCAGTAGGAAAGAGACTAAACATTAAACATGTAAGTGTTCACGTATTTAAAGAACAGGTCGCAAAAAAGTGCTAACAGTGACTGAAAGCTAGCAGCTGCCAATTCACATGGTGGCATTTACATAATGTAAATTACTGGCTACTATCTTTCGGTCAGTGTTAGCACAGTTTGGTCAGTCTATTCAGACACATATTGGTGGCTGTTCATTTTCAGTTGTTCTATTTTCTGTTCTTTTATTGTAACATCCACTAAATGGGTTCCCCGCTGCTGTATCTCACGCACCTTTCACTGTTTATGAAGACTTGACTAGAGCTGGACGTTTGTCTAGACTACCTCACTACGATCACGGTGACTTCACCGCAACCTCCTGATCGATGATGATATATTATTTGCAATGGACCACTACAGCATCTGTTTTGAGTCACTACATAGCAAAGAGTTTCCCATTAAAAAAATATTAAGTTACATCTGGAAATGTGCTAAATGTCAGTCTTACTGCCGTCTTGCTTGACTCAGATTTGAGGTTCTTCAGAGATGTTAGCAAGCACATTTTGCCACTTTAGTGGAACCAGAGACATAAAAGAAGAGCAGTTATTTCCACTCATATAAGACGAGGCTCCTATGTAGATGACCTAAAACCTGGAACTCTTTTTGAAATTGTTGGTATCACGTAAATACTTTGTGACATCTTACAATGACCTGAAATTATACGTTTTTTTTCCCAGTCTAATCCTGCAAGCCAACTAGCCCCAAAGAGCCAGTTCATTTTATAACCAATAAAGTGTTTCCTCCTCCTTTATGACATGCTAGTGTTAGCTTTATTTCATGCAAAATGAACAAATACTGCTAACATGCTGTAAAGCTTGTCCAACCTAGAGACAGTTGCTATGAAAGCACAATGGCTGGGGCTTGACTAGATCTGTTACAGATAACACATCCATACAGGTAATACGTAGAATAACATGATCCATAATAAAGAGCAGCGGCTGATAGGATGGGCTACTGGCTGGAGTGTTGATACATGTTCTTTATCTTCTGTTGTAAAACATGCTCGCTAGGTCAGTTTGTGGAGTGAAAGTTATAATTAACCATTTTTCCCCAAATTAAGATTAATTAGATGTGAGCTGATTAAGGCTGGTAATTAATAACAGACAGCCAGGCAGACAACTTCCACAAACTCTATGTCGGCAGCTCCATAAAAATTAAGTAAAGCCAGCATTGAAAATGGGTAATGGGGCATGTGTCTCTGCGCGCGCAGCCAAGTGTGTGTTCACTGGGCTGTGAAATCTCCAAGAGGACTGAAATTGCAGTTATTTGCTAAGATTGTTTATGAGTCATTTGGCTTTTATTCTCTCTTTGTCTGCTGGACGGCCCCTTTTATTAACGACTTAGAATGAGTCTTAATGGTTCATGAAAACACTGAATGGGTCGTCTGATTGGCGTTGGACGTCCAATACATTGATCTAAGCTTCTACTGGACTGGATTAGATTGAGAGACTATAACGTAAGGGAGTTTTGGTTTGTATCTGTTGTTGCCGATGCTTACTTTAAGATTGCCCTGTACTTACAACCATATCAGTTATTGTTCATATATTACTGTATTCAATACAGGCAACAAATACTGAATTAGCTGTAATGCATGTCCATTGACACTCAATAGCCTCTTTATTAAAACCACTACCTCGTAGATGTACAGAGCTCATTAGGGGATGCACTGTTTGTGTTATACATCCTCTGGTTTTTCATCACAGGGTCAGTTTGACCAGGGGGTAGCTCTTGTTTTTTGGGTGGCAGGCCACTTTTAATCTGGTAGTAACACTGATGTGTGTAAAAACTCAAACAACAGTGCTGCATCTGATACACCAACACCAGCAACACACAAACTACCATACTGGTACCATGTCAATGGAGTGGAGATTGGCTGTGCATGTGTGTGTATTGTATGCAAGTGAAATAAATTAACATAGTTAACACAGAAGAAACAAAATTACAGATTATTACAGAAAATTACATTTTTCAGAGCAAAATTAGCCGTTTATGTAAATATGCAATGCAGGTTTTTATATATTTTTGTTTAATTTTGTTCCTCCATGTTAAAATCAGTAATTAGATAGTAACTGAGTTCAAATGAAATGCGCAGAAGTGTGTTCTCTTTGGAGAATGTGTAAACGTATTTCACTTAGAAAATCAACAACACATGTAATTTGATCAGGGATGCCAAAACTTTTGGATATGACTACATCTTTTTTTGAAAGATTGAAAGTTTGAGGTATGGAAGTATTAACCAGACAGACAGGCTGTAGTAGTGTTTTAGAGCATCCAGACTGTCTGACATTTATATTTTTTCTGACATCTTAAAGGTTTTTAGTCCAAACTTCACAGTATGTTCTGTCCATTTCAGCCCAGACTGCTTTTCTGAATGAGGCACAATACAGCAGAGCTTGTCACAGCAGAGGCCATTTCCCTATACCAGCCTTAAAAGCACAGTCAAAAAAAAAAATTAAGGGTTAAACAGAGGTTGGAAAAATGATCCACTAAAAATTAATTACAACTAAAACCAGCGCAAAAATATTGTTAGTAGATGTGGTGAGGGAGGCTGTGGGGAATAAAACACTAGAAAAGCCAGGGGTCCCTCTAAAATATCACATGAGAGCACACAGAGCTCTAAGAAGGCCGTTAGAGGTCAGAATGTCAGCCGGGGACTAGCAAGAGCAACCGTGTCGAGCTCACAGTCACCTCAGTGCTGAGACTCTTCTGAACCTTCCACTGCATTCAGTGGCCAGCGGAGCTCACCTTGAAACATGAGCCATGAATGGAGGAGGAGAGCGAGGGAGAGAGAGAACGACCGAACGAATGAATAGACAAACCCTCCCCTCTTAACCTCTTTTCTTATTACAGCAAATTGTGCAGAAATTTCATTTCGTGGCCTCTGTCTCCTTGTCTCCAGTCATTTTAAATGGGTTGTATTATTTTTTTTCTCTCCTTCTTTATTATTAACTTGGGTGAGAAGTGCTGATGGGAAAAAAAAACGGTGCCACAAACAAGCACTCTGCCTTACAGCTAAGCACAGTCTCATGCTTTAGGCTCTCAGAACCATATTAAAGCCATAGTTTGGGCAAAAAATGTAAAAATTACACACTTTTCCACTTACCTAAACTAGCCGGCCAGCCTGATGTTTGGTGACTGAAGTGCGCTTCTTTAGTTTTGCACTGGAGCTACAAGGCTAAGGTAATGAGTAATTGACATTGCACAAACTGCATTCTTAAATGACAACACAGTGGACTCCCACTGTGCCGAGCTGTTTTTTATTGGCTGTGTGGTTACTGAAACTGAATGACACACTGTTATCTATGAAAATGGATCAAAGTACAGACATAATTCAGGTTAATTCTCTGGTTCCAGGAGAAAACCCACATTCATAATTGCCATAAAATTTGAACTGCCCAACATAGACTTATCACAAACTCGAAGAATATGCTAGTATATGGTTGCATTGAAGTCATAAGGTAATCAGATTTTAACTTTATTTGCAAAAAATTGCATTTTGCTCCCCCCATTCCTCATAAAGAAATACACTACCCACAGTGATTAAAACAAGTTCCACCAACTGCAGACTCTCTAACTCTCTTCCACCTTCTGTCCTACAGCAGGCTGTAGAGTCTGAGCATAAATATAACATCAAGGTTTATACACATAGAAGCTCAATTCCGGTAATTATATTTGTCTGTGGGGACAAACATTAATCCATATGAGGGTTAATGTAATTCAGTTAGCAAATGCTATATGTACACAAGGCTATCATATGAACACTAATAACACAAATGTGTGACAACATTTAAAAATCTTATTAAAAAGGACATGATGTGCATTTTTATATCTGCATATATATTTGGATTTATGTATATGTATATTTTATGTTTTAAATATAGTTAATGCTATCAAAGCTTTTAATTGCCTATTATAGTTATACTGCGCTAGTGTGGTTGTACCATTTGACCTGGTGATCTGGTTGTACCACCTGACGAATTTTAAATTAAACAGGCATTAATTAGATGCTCATAGAAATCCTTGTCCTTGAACTCAAGTGAATTTTTACATTTCTTTCAAATAAACATTATTATGATAATGTCTGAGGTCATATTACCTGACGTGTTAAGCTGAACTGTTCTGTGACTCATAAATGACATTTGTTCCAAAATTTGTGAAGGACTGACTACTGATTATGGCATTGCACCATGAAGGTCACTTGAGGTCTTCTTTATGATGCAGTACCCTGTCCTCTCTTTTGTAAAAGCATGTCAAAATAAAAGTGCTTTATTTTTGGTTGTGCTGCCTGACATTTGGAGCAGTAAAAACTTGTGGACATTTAAAAAGTTGAGTACATTTGAAGTTACCTTATTTTTCAACATTGTTTTTATTTAAAAATTTTCAAACATAAAATTATGTGAAGCTATTTTATTTAGAATTATTTTACTAGAATTTACTTACTCAACATTTATGGGTGGTACAATTGCACCACCTAACATTTTTGGACTTTTGGAGGCAAAAAGAAACTAAAATGAATTTGTAGATGCACAGAAAGAAAGAAAGAAAGAAAGAAAGAAAGAAAGAAAGAAAGAAGAATGCAATGAGAATCGTTTTGCTTTCCCACATTATAAACAATAAGTTTACAGTCTTGCACCCTTGACTTATTGTCCCTTTTTCAAAACTCTTATTTGCTCTGAATAAATGTTTATAATGTCATTGTTGATCTCATAACTGGTTGGTTCGCTTGGGTGTTTAAAACCCTTTATATAAGGACTATTAGAAATGTCTATGAAGTGGACAGTAACCGTTCAGCACTGTAATGAGTTCAAAAGTATTTAAAATGATCTATAGCATAGTTTTCTATGCTGATCGGTGTTCAAAAAAATATATTGCATTTTCATCTATAAAAATCTTTAAACATTTGCAAACAATGATTTTCCACAAAAAAAAAATATTTTTCACAACACCACTGTTTCAAGATTGTGGCTAACATGTCCAATAAGTGAAATGAAGTGTCATTCCTTACTGTTTTTAGCAGTCAAAGAATGTGTGCTGACTTTTTAAGCTATTGTTTTGTCTCATTAAATATCTGAAGTGTTCCAGTACAGCACACAGGTTGTCAGTACAGCTGAGGAAAGATGAAATTACAGCAAGAACTGCAGTGCTACATACATAAGAGCAGAGCTTCACAGACATGAGAATGAGGCTTCACAATCACTGCTTGTAAAAGATTAGCTTTTTGCTAATCATCTGCAAACAGATGATGAACTGCCAATTGAATATCACTGGTTGTTGCTGATAGGCTCACTTTAGCTGGTTTGCCTTTCATATTCTCTGTATAACTGGCTGCCCTCACTAGAGTAAGCAGAGCAGGTTAGCAGAAATAAGCAGCTAACAGCCAAATGCATCAAAAATGAAAGACAAACTTCAAGTTCAAACTATTAAAGAAGTTATTTAGAGACATACAAAGTAAAGATTACATACAAAGTAAAGACAAGGCAAAACTGTGAAGTTATCCAGGATATGGTCCTATTCTGGCTCGCATGCAGTTAAACAACACTCACACGTGAAAGCTAGAATCAGCCCAGAGCTGCTATCTGGAAAATATTCATATTTACCCTAGAGCTGACATCAAAATCCTATATAGTGCCAATCTAGCCCTGCTAGTGCAATCCTAACATACTATGGTGAACACACAAGGAGCATCATCTACACTCGTTTATACAGACTTCTGCTTTAGACATTTCTATGACATGGCATCCTTTTATGTTTTTCTGCCTGATTCTCAAAGTAAAAACACTTTATGAAGTTGTCATTAAATGAATTTATTAGCATGAGTGATTTGTGTATTGGCGGCACGGTGGCGTGGTGGGTAGCGCTGTCACCTCACAGCGAGGGGGGCCTGGGTTCGATTCCCCGGCCGGGCGGCCAGGGTCCTCTCTGTGTGGAGTTTGCATGTTCTCCCCGTGTCTGCGTGGGTTTCCTCCGGGTTCTCCGGTTTCCTCCCACAGTCCAAAGACATGCAGTCAGGCCAATTGGACATGCTAAATTGCCCCTAGGTGTGAGTGTGTGAGTGACTGTCTGTGTCTGTTTGTCTGCCCTGTGATGGACTGGCGACCTGTCCAGGGTGTATCCTGCCTTCCGCCCGAAGACTGCTGGCATAGGCTCCAGCATCCCCCCGCAACCCTGACGGAGAAGCGGCTTAGAAAATGGATGGATGGATGGATTTGTGTATTGTCTGTTAATGCTCATTCCTTGAGCAAGACTCCAAATGTTACATTAGTTACCTCTGTAACATGATTAGACCATAAGTCATTCGAGATGGGTCTGCCCAATTCTATAGATGTAATGTAGGTTACATATATACACTATATTTCCAAATGTATTCACTCACCCTCCAAATCATTGAATTCTGGTGTTCCAATCATTTCTATGGACACAGGTGTATAAACCTAAGCACCTAGACATGCAGACTGCTTCCACAAACATTTTTGAAAGAATGGGTCGCTCTCAGGAGCTCAGTGAGTTCCAGTGTGGTGCCATGACAGGACGCCCAGTCACAAGTCCAGTTGTGAAATTTCCTCGCTACTAAATAATCCACAGTGAACTGTCAGTGGTATTATAACAAAATGGAAGTGATTGGGAACGACAGCAACTCAGCCACGAAGTGGTCGGCCACATAAAATGACAGAGGTCGCCAACTTTCTGCAAAGTAAATTGCTACAGACCTCCAAACTTCATGTGGCCTTCAGATTAGCTCAAGAACAGCGTAGAGAGCTTCATGGAATGAGTTTCCATGCCCAAGCAGCTGCATCCAAGCCTTACATCACCAAGCGCAATGCAAAGTGGCGAATGCAGTGGTGTAAAGCACCACCACTGGACTCTAGAGCAGTGGAGATGCATTCTCTGTTCTCACGCTTCTCCATCTGGCAATCCGATGGATGACTCTGGGTTTGCTGGTTGCCAGGAGATCAGTGCTTATCTGACTGTATTGTGCCAAGTGTAAAGTTTGGTGCAGGGGGGATTATGGTGTGGGGTTGTTTTTCAGGAGTTGGGCTCGGCCCCTTAGTTCTAGTGAAATGAACTCTTAATGCTTCAGCACCAACAGATTTTGGACAATTTCATGCTCCCAACTTTGTGGGAACAGTTTGGGGACGGCCCCTTCCTGTTCAAACATGACTGCACACCAGTGCACAAAGCAAACTCCATAAAGACACAGAGGAGCAAGTTCGGTGTGGAAGAACTTGACTGGTCAGCACAGAGTCCTGACCTCAACCCGATAGAACACCTTTGGTTGTTAGAGTTATAGTGGAGACTGCGAGCCAGACCTTCTCGTCCAACATCAGTGTCTGATCTCACAAATGTGCTTCTGGAATAATGGTCAAAAATCCCCCCCCAAAAAATACCCTATGAATTAAGAATGGGATGTCCCTCAATTTCATATGTGTGTGACGAGCAAATACTTTTGGCAATATAGTGTGTATCTTACTAAGCATGTCTACAATACAGCTTTTGAGAATGCCTTGATGTTTTGATTTCAACCGTTTCTTATTTACAGCATTTACAACAGATCACCACCTGTATAGCATGTACGAACCTTATACATCACCCTCATTCAGATCTCTGGAGTAGAGCTTGACTGTAATGAATCCTAAAATGAAACAAAGGTAAATATTAGTGACTCAGTATTAGCAGTTCATTAGCTTTGTACTCAGGAAAATAAATGAAGCTCCTAGGCACGCGTTGAATATAATGCTGTCCTGTGAAATATTAGAACATTCAGAGAGACTGCAAATTAGCGGAGATACACGAAGACATAAATACACTCATAATAATAATAATCTCATTATTACTTCACGCTGTGCCCAGGGGTGATTAAATCAGTCTTAAGACACTTTATTAGAAGGCTTGACTCAACAAATCCGATTAGGCCACTCATCCCTGGTTTGCATCCTGAAAAAAGGACTGCATTTGCCGACGGCACCATGGTTTCTACAGGTTTTCTATTGCTGCTTTGACAGGAGGGAGGGGGGATGGGTAATATGATGTATGTTTTATGGAAAACGATGTCAGGGGTTTGTGGTAGACAAGCTTCTTCAAAAGCGGGGGAAGAACCCCAAGCTTAATTTGAAAGCTTAGATTTGCATAAGCACTTCTTAGAAGATGGAATATCAAAAGAAAAAGAGGCTATATTATTCAGACCATGGTAAAGGACTGGTGTATTAAAGTGTATGTGGGTTTTATGGGTCAGTCCAGAGAATTCAGCACTGAACACAACAAAGTGAGGAAGAAAGGGACGGGAGATGTCTTAGCAACAGACACAATATCGCTCTTTATTTTCTGATTCTGATAGTGATTCCAAGTTATAACAAGAGGGTTTATGAAAGTTTTAAAACTGGTCTATTAATGATTACTAATTAGGTCACCAGCATCTTAAAAATAATTAAGAAGCAGTTATAACACGTCAATAAAAGTGCAACAGTGAACTGTTTATGTGATGAATATGACAGCGTAATGCTGGCTGATGGAGAAGACAATGTAGGATAAGTAACAGTCCAAATGAGCACTATTTAGCGAGTAACAGGTCACTCCTAGCCTGCTTATTTATGTGTTATAACTACTCATTAATTAATTTAAATCTAATACCCTTTAAAGTAAGATGTTATTAATTGAAGCCCTTCAATTAAGATGGTCATCTAAGAGTACTTTGCTTAAGCACTTTACTGCACTACAAGAAGATAAACAGCCAACTACACGACTTACAAAGCTGTAGCTTCATTCACAAACAAAATCAGACATTTAACTTACAGTGCAATATGTGCACAATTAGACTATGAGACTAAACAATGGAGATGTAGTTCTACTATAATACTTAGTATTATAGTATTATATTACTTGTTGTTCTTACAACCTCTTAAAATCCCAGGCTTATTACACACTAAGACTTAGTATTCAGTAACTTGTTTTCTTAGGTTATAGAAGTGTGTAATAAAACTTTGGGGCTCTGGCTTTGTAGGGAGTTAGCGATAGGCAACATGTGGCTGCTGGTGTTATAACATGGCCTGCTTTGCTTTTCTTTATATAGGATGTACAACTCCATGATATTTCAGGCTACTGATGTTAGCACAACAATGACACTGGGTATCTGAGCAGTGCCATCTCTAATGTGCGTGTAGTGTTTTCAAGCTTAGCAATTCCTTCTGTTGTTGTAATGGTCACTTGGGTTGGCATGGATGTGTGGCAGCAGGCTTATAGATGATAGCTTTTATAGCACAAAGCTTTTTATTAAAGCTGCAATAAATGCTTTTTTAGCAGTTGTTTTGGTTATATTAGCAGCAGACTGACTAATGCTAGCGTTAAAAGTTGAAAGTTCAATCTGATTTATTTATTTATTTATTTACAATTTCTTCTTGAATTCCTTTGTAATCATTAGGGATGCACCAATTGGGAATTGTGTGCCAGGGACAATATCTGACATTTTTGTCACGTACATATGTGATAATATGTTGATAGTGAAACATAAGTAAATATAAAATGTAGAATTGGGACTGGATTAACATGGATTAAGATTTCAGGGAAATATATCATTCATTTTGTACGGTTAAAATTCAGTAAAGTTAATAAATACATGACTAAATGTCCGTTT
This sequence comes from Pygocentrus nattereri, assembly GCF_015220715.1. Classification (NCBI taxonomy): domain Eukaryota; kingdom Metazoa; phylum Chordata; class Actinopteri; order Characiformes; family Serrasalmidae; genus Pygocentrus; species Pygocentrus nattereri. Next base: position 22,753,272 of record NC_051222.1, read on the forward strand.
GAAATGGGTCAAATCTGAATATCGGCCTGATGCTGATTAAACAAGTGTGATGATACCAGTATGAATCTGATATCATCATGCATCTTTTATTAGGTAGCCTTCCTAATTTTTTTTAAATCTTCTGGTTTGGTTAGGTTGGGTTAGTGTGGATGGATGTCTGTAGACTTTCTCATTGTAGCATTAAAAGGAAGTTCAACCTGATTTTTTTTTCACCATTTCCCTTTTATGTCTTTGGTAATTATGTTAGAGAATTGATAGCAATAACAGCAGTCTGAAGGAGCGAGATTAAGCTTTAAATAGTTGCATTCTGGGCACCATAAGCTGCTGTCATAATCTTCGTGTTTATGAATATTGAACTCGGAAGACGGAGACGAAAAGCTGTCTGCGCTTTTGTGCCCACCTAGCGAGTGCATTCAAAGAAAAAGAGAACAGCGGTGAATTTTTGGGAGGAAGGGGGAAAAAAAATCACAAAACTCCCCTGCTGGTTACCTTCCAACCTTCTGCTTTTAGCCTCCACTCAAGCAGCTAAAGCCTACCTAGTCTCTCTCTCTCTCTCCCTCTCTCTCTCCACCTCAGTCTCTCTCCTCCTCCTCTCTCCCTCGATCACAGTGATTGATTTTACGGCTGCTCTTATCAAACACAGCAGGCCTCATCAATGACAATGTGGAGGATGGCGCTCGCTCCTCTGTATCAACCTAGCAACAGACAGCGAGTCTGAGACTGAGTGAGTGAGTGAGTAAGTGAGTAAGTGAGTGAGTGATCGAGTGAGTGAGTGAGTGAAAAATATAGAAGGAAAACGAAATACAGATCTTAACCATCCCGACTAATGATGCAGCAATACATCATTTTTCCTAGCTGTAATCGATAATTCATGCCTTGTTGCGGTCAATATCAAGACCAAGAACCAATACATTTTTTTAACATATAAAAGCAATTTACTGTATATTCACCCAAGACAAAATCATTCATATGTGAAGTTCCTGGCCAACGCATTGAAAATACGCAGCAGTTCTGTGCAAATTCTACATGCCTCCTTATGTTACTGGGGCAATTGAAACTCTCAATACTCAAGGGGAGCATCATAGCATCTGTAAAAAGAATCTACTCTTATTCCAGCTGCCACAACAGCTGTTTACTTGTTCTCCTGGAATGAAGCAGCGATAATGACATACATTCTTGAGAGTGAATCGGTTCTGCACAGGACTCTGAACTGAACTGCTGGTTTACAGTAAGAGCTGACAGGATGAAAGCACGCTGGAGGTATGAGACAGCTTGTCCAGGCTTAGCTATCACTGTAACACCCTTGCTGTGCTGTTCAGAGCACAGTTTGTTGTGGTACTGCATTATGAATTGTGTTGTGACAGTTTCAAATGCATCAACGTGTGAAACTGCATTTGTGTAGCTCAAAGCTTTTACACTTGCTTACTTGTATGAAGTATTTTTCTGGCTTTAGGAGTCACAGCCATCTAGAAACACCCAAATGCCTGACTGACACTTTTGAAACTACTAAGCAGTACCCTAGTGACCACCTAACATACCATGGCAACCACATAGCAACATCCTAGCAGTCACCTGGGATACCATAGCAACCACATAGCACCAACATAGTAATCATCTGGGACACCATAGTCAACCACCTAGCAACCTGCCAACAACTATTTGTGATACTATAGGACAACAAAGGAACTGCCTAGCAATACCTTAGCAACCACCTTGGATAACAAAGCAGCTATCTAGCAACATTCTAGCAACCATGTGGGATACCATAGCAACCACATAGCAACACCCTAGCAATCATCTGCAACACCACATTCAGCCACCTAGCAACCAACAATGAACCACCTGTGATTCCATTGGATAACAAAGGAACTGCTTAGCAATGCTTTAGTAACCACCTGGGATAACAAAGGAACTGTGTAGCATCAATTTAACCACCTGGGATACTCTAGCAACCACATAGCAACACCACAGTCAACAACCTAGCATCCTACGACCAGCCACCTGTGATTCCATTGAATAACAAAGGAACTGCTTAGCAGTATCTTAGCAACCACCTTGGATAACAAAGCAGCTCTTTAGCAACATCCTAGCAACCACCTTGGATAACAAAGCAGCTCTTTAGCAACATCCTAGCAACCACCTGGGATAACATAGCAACCACATAGCAACACCCTAGCAATCATCTGCAACACCACAGTCAACCTAGCAAACCACAATGAACTGCCTGTGATTCCACTGGATAACAAAGGAACTGCTTAGCAATACCTTAGCAACCACTTGGGGTAACAAAGCAACTATCTAGCAACACCCTAGCAACCACCTGGAAATTGCACAATCACTCTGCAGCATGAAAATGTACTTTTCTAGTTAAACATGATGCATTTGACTAACACAGCAATATGTAATAATGAAAATGTATCAGCTGCAGATATATCGTGCAACCCTAATCCTGGCATCTTGTTTACAGAAGGATTATTGTGGGATTATAATGAGATTAGGGTTTGATTCAGTCTCTTTCTGTCTCTCTCTCTCTCTCTCTCTCTCTCTCTCTCTCTCTCTCTCTCTCTCTGCATGCATGTGAGGGAGTCACAGCATTAGTCATGGTTGGTTAGGAGCTAAACAGTTCATTAAGGGTCTTTACAGCCTTCTCGTACCTTTGTGATAACTTCCTATCCCCATGATACAATCTAATGGAAACATCAGTCTAATTTTCCTTATCGAGTATCATTTCCCAGGCTGGGCCTCAGAACATCAGTCTCCTGCTTCCAGAGTGTGTGAGTGGCTTTCATATTGATGGATCATGCTCACAGGTAATTGTCTGCTCGTCTCACTTCAGAGCTCTGGTTAAAAGGAGCTCTTCAAAGCTTTGCTTAAAACGCTGCCAGATGAGGGCACTGCACTGTTCAACCTGCCTGATGTGCTCTTTAGATATACATTGGATAGTACACATCTAATGTGGAAATGTGGATAGAATGTGGATAGTGTTTATATATGTGAGGAATTCAGATTCAGATTCAGATTCCTTTATTGATCCAAGGTGGAAATTGCAGTTGTTACAGTTGCAGCCATTTATGTAAAAATAAACACTTTACTAATAATTTAAGACAATATAGAGAATTTACAGTATGTACACCAGATTTAAGTACTTAAGAATATAGTAAGGTGGCGGTGATTGTGATAGTAATATGAAACATCAGGTATAAAGCAGTTACAATTATTTAAATTATTTAAATTATTTAAATGCATATATAAAAGAAATTTTAAAAGACATCTCATGTCCTTGTCTTAAGGTTTATGTTCCAGTCTGAACATGTTGCATAAAACTGTGCCACTGTATGTGCATAATGACAATAAAGTTTAATTGAAATCAATTGAATCTACTTTCACTGGCCACTTTATTAGGTACACCTTGCTAGTAAAATGTTGGATCCCCTTTTGTCTTAATTCTTTCTGGCATACTTTCAACAAGGTGTTGGAAACATTCCTCAGAGATTTTGGTTGGTTATTTGAGTTACTGTTGCCTTTCTATCATCTCAAACCAGTCTGCCCATTCTCCTCTGACCTCTCACATCAACAAGGCATTTTCATCCACACAACTGCCGTTTACTAGATATTTTCTCTTTTTCTGACCATTCTCTGTAAACCCTAGAGATGGTGGTGTGTGAAAATCCCAGCAGATCAGCAGTTTCTGAAATACTCAGACCAGCCTATCTGGCACCAACAACCACGACATGTTCAAAGTCACTTAAATCACCTTTCTTCCCTGTTCTGATGCTCGGTTTGCACTTCAGCAAGTTGTCTTGACCACCTCTACATGCCTCAATGCTTTGAGTTTTGGCCATGTGATTGGGTGATTAGCTATTTGTGTTAACAAGCAATTGAACAGGGGTATGTAATAAAGTGGCTGGTGAGTGTATATCAGGGCTGCCCAAAGTTGGCCTAGAACCACCAGAAATTAGTTTGAAAAAGAGTATTTTTAAAAATTCTTATTTTGATCTACTTTTTCTTTTAAAGATGTTACCTTTAGGGTGCTTTTAGTTATGAAACATCGAATGGAATGTTATAAAATCTATGACACATATGAAGCTAGTTACCGGCAAGTAGAGCGTAACAGGCAATAGTACACAGATAAGAGGATCTTCAGAGGCAACCAGTGTGAATAATATTTGAATTACTGAATTTAAAGGCAAGGCAATGTGTGTTGTAAAAAAGCCCATTCATTATGAAGGAAGAGGAGACAGTGCACTACTTGAAAAATGAATAGGAAAGCTATGGGGAAATTCTCACCCTTCAATAAAAGGAGCCACTTGGTTTGGTAAATCTGTAATATTCATGTGCAGTTGCCAGAACAAGCAGACTCTCTGACCATTTATACATCACCTATAGGTCCAATATGTCCAGGGATGGGCAAAATACTTTGAAAAAGTAGTGATGGCTGAACACTCTCTAAAATGTATTCAGTAGTGCATTCTATTGCAATATATAAAAGCTAATGTGTTCAGAAAATATTGAGAATACATATTGATAATGCATATGGGAAAAGCTGCTGTCATTTTGATTTAATTCACTCTGTTCCTCGCTGTTAGTGGTTGTCAGTTTTCTTCACATATTTCTTCTGTTAATATGTTTCAGTGGAAAATTTGCTTGTTGCTCTCTTTAGAGTTTGTCTAGGATTGTTTGCTACGTCATGAGTCTAAACAAGCATGCAAGGTGTTTTGTTTAAAGACTGTGTTTTCCATATTTTTTTATTTAGTGGGTAAGTATTCTAAAATTATTCTAATAAAAGTGACTGTATTCTGAATCCCATCCCAACCCTCATTATATTACTGTACAGTTATGGACTGTCATCCATCTGTTGATACACAACTTTTCAGCCACCCTCTGCCCATTCATCACTAATCTCTTTCTAACCACAGGGCTGCAACTGATCAGGTATTTTTTGGGTGGCAGTTTATTCCCATGGCAGCATTAACACTGACCGGTTGTACACTATATTGCCAAAAGTATTCACTCGTCTGCGTTTACATGCATATGAAATTGAGTGAGACCCCTTTGCAGCTATAACAGCTTCAAGTCTTCTGGGAAGTCTTTCCACAAGTGTTAGGAGTGTGTTTATGGGATTTTTTGACCGTTCTTCCAGAAGTGCGTTTGTGAGGTCAGACACTGATGTTGGACGAGAAGGCCTGGCTCGCAGTCTTGGCTCTAACTCACCCCAAAGGTGTTCTATCAGGTTGAGGTCAGGACTCTGTGCAGGCCAGTCAAGTTCTTCCACACTAAACTCACTCATCCGTGTCTTTATGGACCTGCTTTGTGCACTGGTGTGCAGTCATGTTTGAACAAGAAGGGATCATCCCCAAACTGTTCCCACAAAGTTGGGAGCATGAAATTGTCCAAAATCTGTTGGTGCTGAAGCATTAAGAGTTCCTTTCACTGGAACTAAGGGGCCGAACCCAACTCTTGAAAAACAACCCCACACCATAATCTCCCCTGCACCAAACTTTACACTTGACACAATGCAGTCAGACAAGTACCGTCTCCTGGTAACCACCAAACCCAGACTCATCCATCGGATAGCCAGACGGAGAAAGGTGATTCGTCACTCCAGAGAACACGTCTCCACTGCTCTAGAGTCCAGTGGCGGCGCTTTACACCACTGCATTTGATGCTTTGCATTGCACTTGGTGATGTAAGGCTTGGATGCTGCTGCTCAGCCATGGAAACCCATTCCGTGAAGCTCTCTACACTGTTCTTGAGCTAATCTAAAGGCCACATGAAGTTTGGAGGTCTGTAGCAATTGACTCTGCAGAAAGTTCAATCATTTTATATGGCCTACCACTTCGTGGCTGAGTTGCTGTCATTCCGAATCACTTCCACTTTGTTATAATACCACTGACAGTTGACTGTGGAATATTCAGTAGTGAGAAAATTTCAAGACTAGACTTGCTGCACAGGTGGCATCCTATCATGGTACCACTCTGGAAATCACTCCTGAGAGCAACCCATTCTTTCACACATGTTTGTATAAGCAGTCTGCAGGCCCTAGGTGCTTGGTTTTATACACCTGTGGCCATGGAAGTGATTGGAACAGCTGAATCCATTGATTTGGATGGGTGAGTGAATACCTTTGGAAATATAGTGTATGTTTGCTGGTGTGAATATATCAGACGCAGTGGTGGAGTTTTTACACATCAATGTCCCTGCCAGATCAAGAGTGGTCCATCCTGCACCGATATATCTTCAGCCCAAATATAGTTGATGAGCCAAGACATGTTTTGTGCTAGAATTTTGATTCTGAAGTTTTAGACTACAGCTACATAATGGGCAAAATTTGAAGGCAAATTCAGGCTTGTAGAAAAGAAACCAGCATTTTGTCATTTCATGGGAAAATATGTGGTTAAATGTGTTTTTGACAAGGAAAGTGTGTTAACTAGCACTGTATGACAGCTGAAAACTCAACGAGCAATCTGTCACATTTAATTATGCTGATATGAAACTGATGGATAAAAATCCTTTAGAAGAGAGAATCCCAACCTTTCATAAAAAGACCACACTCAATTTTAATTCAGAGGCAGCTCTGTAGACTCTACAGTTTATTTATAAATATTTAGTTTGAGGCAGCTGTTTTTGGGACATTTCTAGTGGCTAAACAGCATCAGTTGTTCATAATTTAAATTCACATAACCTTCAGGGTGTTGTTCAAAGGCAGAGATGCTGACATGCATTAAATGTTTACTCTGACTGGCTATATCTTTCTAAATAATGTACTGAAAGAACTGTTGGGGTTTCCCTTAGACTGTGTATGGAGTTTATGTAATGAGTTGTGTAGGGATTTTATGTAATGAGTAATGAGGTTACTTTTTCTCTGAACATTAAGTAATCCAATTACAATTGGAGAGAAGTAGAGTTCAGACTGAAAGATTAATCATTTTAATGTCAAAAGCATGATTTTCAAATTGCATGAGTTACAGTTTTAATTATGGTCTATATTGTCAACGGAGTTGTCTTCGCAGATTTTACATGGAGAAATTTTACCTTGTAACAGTGAGCTTGTGAACTGCCTGTAGATGATGAGGACCAATCAGAAGAACCCAAACACCCATGTAGGTTGACATCACGACCACAACTAACTGGCAGTCTGACCACAACTAACTGGTGTACTGCATGCAGCACTCAAGCCTCAAACAGAAAAAGTAGATATGCTCGTTTTCCTAGCAAAAAATGATGAAACCTATTGCATAGAAAATAATCTCATTTTAAACTGGAGTCATCATTTAGGCTTAATATTTATTGTAGTACATAATTTCAGACCACCAAATTACAGATCTCAGCATTTGGATCATATGGACAACACTGGTGTTTGTGTTCTTCAGCACTGAAACTGAGCTGATGCCAAATCAAAAATATCAAGAACAAAAAAGAATAAGGATTGAGACACAACTGCAATGTCACCTCCTGCTCTGTCTTTTAGCGCTCAGCTGGTGTTGTCCTAACATGTGGCTACAACTATTGGTCCTCACATGTGGAATTGGGGAAACCCCTGTGTGCTTGCCCTGCCTTCTGTTGACATATTTACATAGCCAATTAGGCAAGGTTAATGCGTGAGGGTGAGACAGCAGGAGTGATTGTTGCTTCCTTTACTCCTCCCTTCCTTTCCCTTCTTGGTTTTGCTTTGCAGTAGCGCAAAAGAAAGTGCTTAGTGTGCTTGTCACTACCTGACCAAATAATGGTTACACTTCAGTAGCAATTGTTTGGGCCCGAGGCACCAAGAGGAAACAGGTGATGCGTATTTCTGCAGGACGATGTGGAGGCCAGCTGCGGCTCCTGCACGCTCAGCTGCTGGAGGACAAAAAGCCAGGTGAGGGTTGGCATGTGCTGACCTGCATGTGAAAGGCGTGGAGGTGCCCAGTGGTCCCGCTGGAGCTGCACCTGGCCTGGCAGCAGTAGGCTGAGCTCGCAGGTGCTCCACTCACTTTTGTGCTGGGGGGATGATGGCGATTCCTCTTCAGGAAAGAACTGCTAAGGGGGAGAGGGTGGGTTGTCCCAGCTGAGCCCTCACAGGATAACAAGACCACCCCTCCCCTCCATGCACAAACACACACACACACACACACACACACACACACACACACACACACACACACACAGCACACACACTTTCCCTAAACTATGAGAGCATACTGTTAGAGTGGAAGAGGTGGGTAATTGTACGTAATTAGCTGTTTTAATTAGCACACCAGGTGCTTGGGGGTGCTCTCACACACACACACACACACACACACACACACACAAAAAGAAAGAATGCACACACATCTACAGTCCATTAAGAACATCTTTACTGACCCCATATGTATTCCCCATTCAATCTTCAGTACAGAACCCCTCCAGCAGTTCCTGTCACCAGGAGGCCTTCAGCTTTTTAAGGTCATTATGATCATAAGATAGCCTTAATGCTATGTGTGCATATTTTGAGCACATTTTGCTGTGACATAATAATCACCTGGAAGCAGTCTGATTGTAGACTAATGTAGCAACAATGATGAATTCCGACTTTTATTTTATGGTTGGCATAACTTTTTCCAACAAGGTGTGGAAAGGAAATTTTTTCAAAAATTTTCTTCACAGTTGATCATAATATAAGAAATAGTTTCTTATATTCTAATAGCAAATAATAGCAAATAAACACTGACATTTTTCACCCATACACAATACATCAGCCAGGACATGTTTGGATTTTTTGGTTATGTACTAGAACTGTGAGGCTAATGTAGCTAGAAAGTAATGGACAAGATAATTGACAACACTTTCATTTTCATAACACTTTAATGGTTGTTAAGTACAAATGATTTATTTTTCAGCATTTTCAAAAAGCAGAAAGCACTTATTTATCAGAAAATCTACAGAGATCTTTTTCCACACCTCAAGTTCAGTCTTAGAAGTTGGTTGCATTTTCTGCTTCTCACGATCCAAGTAATCTCAAGCACGTTCAGCAATGTTGAGGACCGGACTCTGGGGTAGTCAGTCCATTGTTTCAAAAACACCAAGACGTTCTGTGTCTAATTTGCAGTTTTCTATTCTTTTCCTTTTTCTTCTTCTTATATCTAATCTGAAAAATGAATGGCAGTTGTGAGTGGAACTAAAATAAATAAAGGGTCGTCTGTAAACCCAAAAATGACCATTGTGCAAAGGGAATGTCCACATTATCACACTCTTGTTTTCAACTGCTTTAAATTAAACAAAAAAAACAAAAACTCAAACAGACTTTCTTATGTAGTCACTGTACAACATACTGTTATCTATAAACACATGCATTTGTCTCATTGGGATCAATAGAATATCCATATGATGTGAAACCATTAATGTTTTCTGAATCCGGTTCTCTCAAAATGAACAAAAATACTGTGTTCACGCTCATGAGAACCAACAATATTCCTTCAGGTTTACACAGTTGTTTGTGCCATTGGATTAGCCTTGGATGGCTTGCAGGCTACAGTGCAGCAGTGTGGCATTGATCAAACACACTATTCACAAAGTCCTGTGTTTGTCCTTGTCTGTAATCATTAGTGATCTGAAAGCAATCTGTTCAGGCTGGAGATGTGAGAGATGTACAGTTTTCTCTCTTTCAGTTTTCACTGCCTGGTGATCCATGGACTTGCAGTGCTGCGGGAATAAGAGTACAAGCACATTGTGGTACAGTGCACATGATAGAAGCCTCCACCAGCTTCTGCAATACTAAAGTGTAACTACAAAAGTGATGGTTTGTGACAGTAGCATGAAATGAAGCTTGGAGGTCTGTCAAAATCATCATAAAGAAACCTGTATAATACAATTTAAAATGGAAATTACTCAATACATTGTGAACATTTTGTGATGAATGAACTGATAGAAATGGTCCATATTGTATTAACCCTTAGAAATATCATCATTAAACTGTTTAATTGCATAAAAGACCACTGAAAAAGTATCAAAAATGTAGAGAATCGATTTTCTTCTTGCAAAAAACAACTTTTTACAAAAACAAAAACGTTTTAGTCAAATTCAAATAATAGTTAAATATCTCTTATACTTAGAAGCACAAACATAGCATCTATTGAAAGTATATAATCCACACTTTCACCAGAATTTTCCTGTTCTATCCAACAAGCTATGAGTGTCCTCATACATGAACAGTTCTGTTACTTGTTCAAAGAGTTCAAAAATGGGATGTGTTTGAAATGTCAAATTACACCATGCTTTCATTATCACTGGTGAGAGGTGGTGCAACTTAAGGCTTAGAACTTTTTTTCCCATTATTATAAAGTTGTTTCGGAGACCACATCGGCAAAATGACTTCATGAGTCTCAGGTAAGTATGTATGTGTGTATGTTTGTGTGCAGGGAGCATTTGGAGAACAGAAGGCGTCACCAACCATGGAGATCGTAGCTGCTGAAGCGTTCTGCGGTTACCTGAGCTGAGATAAAAGCTGCCCTTTGGCTCTTTGAAGGACAGCCCCAGTAGGAACACTTACTGCACTGTGATAGATGGAGAGGATTAAGGCAACAATACAGGTCAAATTATAGCTTTTTACCACAGGAATCACTGATACTTACACACACACACACACACACACACACTGGGATACACCGCTGTCCCCACCCAAACAAGTAAATCTTCTCACCAAGCCATAATACACCAACTGTATGTTTTTTTTTATTTTTTATTATTATACTCTGTAAGAACAAAAATTTTCTGACTTGGTACTTCTAAAAGGTAGGATATATATATATACATATATATATATATATATATATATATATATATATATATATATATATATATATATATAGGCTATCATACCATTACATTACAGGGGCATCATATTACTATTTATTTTATTTTTATTACACATAAGATGCATTATTACTATTTCAAATAGCTTTGTACATAGACATGACTGTTGTAGTGCATTACAAGAGAAGGAAAAAACCTACTTAAATGTAAGTCAATGGAACCAGACTTTTTCCATGACATTTTGAGCCATTTCTTTTGGTTCATTCATTATGAAATTTACACACAAAGTAAAGAGCTACAGGCATTTTCAAATTATGTCAAAAACTGGAAAGGGACAAATAACAAAAATGGAGAAGGTTTTGTTCCAACAGCAGTGATATGACACATATAGCAAGGTATAAAAACAAATGTGTGTATAAGCACATTTTATGTATACATTTACACTACCCATCATTAAGTGATACTTTTTGATAGAGTTTATCGAGTTTATAGAGATGAATGAACTTGTCCAATATTGTACAAGTTTACAACTTTGATCTAAGCTCTCTCTCTCTCTCTCTCTCTCTCTCTCCCCCTCTCCCTCTCTCCCTCTCCTTCTCCTTCTCCCTCTGCCTTTCTCTCTCTCTCTCTCTCTCTCTCTCTCCCTCTCCCTCTCCCTCTGCCTCTCTCTCTCTCTCTCTCTCTCTCTCTCTCTCTCTCCTTCCCTCTCTCCCTCTCCCTCTGCCTTTCTCTCTCTCTCTCTCTCTCTCTCTTTCACTCTCTCTCTCTCTCTCTCTCTCTCTCCCTCCCTCTCTCCCTCTCCCTCTGCCTTTCTCTCTCTCTCTCTCTCTCTCTCTCTCTCTCAGACAGCAGCTGTGCTGGACCTTTTCTCTCCCCCTGTCCATGCCCTAGGCTTCCACTTGTTGAGTGTTAATCCTGATCACATTACAGAGAGCAGCACTGAGGGCTGTTTCACAGCAGGATTATTATGGGATTATAATGAGATTAGTGCTATCTCTGATCAAAGCTCTCTGTCTGTCTCTAAAAGAGCAGACCCCCTACCTAAATTCAGCCTCATGTATATTTCTTGAAAACAGTATTGTACAGCTATAGTAGCTGTATTGTTTACCTTTAAATGTACAGGCTACTGTCACATATGGTACCTTTGCCCAAAACATTGAAAAATCTAATGTATTTCTAGTCTTATATGGCATTTCTTTCAGTATGTATGTATCCAATGCATTATAGCGAAAAAATCAGTCAGCATAAATCCAAGAAAACCCTGTTAGCCTGATGACAACAAAGCTCTCTCTGATGGTTGTTGACTGTGGTGTTGTCTGTTTCCTGCCAGTTGCTTCTGGTTGTTTTTATTAGTTTTTTTAGCTGAATATGAGACGTCTGAAGTTCAGCTCTCAGAAGAGCGGTGGGTCGATTGGTGCACCATGCCACACTGACTCATGGCAGCCCAATCAACATAACTCTGAGACCCTCCCCTCTGCACTTCTTTTATTTTGATTTCTTCCTTTTTTTTTAATTAAATACTACATTATTGTACTGAGGCACTTGCTCACCACAGTCATGTACCCAATATATGAAAAGCCTTTTGCTGCAGTAACAGCCTCTATTCAACTGAGAAGGCTTTACACTATATGTTGTAAAGTTGCTGTGGAATTTGATTGCATTCAGCCACAAGAGCATGTGGCAGTGAGGTCAGGGACTGATGTTGAGCCTATTTTTCACTCCAGAGCTCAATAGTGAAAAAGTGGCCCTGCACTTGTCCATAGTCCAGTGCTGGATGTGGCTTTACACCCCTCTAGCTGACTCTTGACATTAGGTATAATGATCTTAGACTCGTGTGGCTGATACAGAGAGTCTTATTCTATGGAGATTTCACAAGATGTGTGAGCGCAGTTGAGCACCTGTGTCAGCAATGGCAGCACTTTAAAACAGCTTATCCATTAATTAGAAGGAGTGTCTGGATTTTGGACATATACACTGCTTTTCAACTGCATTGCACGGCTCGACTCTACTTGCTTTTGATACCAGCTACTTTGTTTTCCATTGCAGATGTAGAACCCCCTCAATGTAGCAGGTCATCATAGCAATGATGCATGAAACTGCTGTGACGTGAAGGAGACAATTTTAGCTTAAAAGAGGCTGATGTCAGCAAGAGAAAAGACTTCTAATTAAAACACGAGCATTTGAGAAATACTACATCAGAGTTCAAATGACAAGATAATTCTGGCTGCTCAAAGGCAATGGAAGAGGGTACGCTGGTACGCTGAGAGGGTACATGCTAAATACATTAACATGTATTTAGTAGTTCTCTCTGACCAGTCAGTAGATTGCAGCCTTTTTATGTCACCTTTTGGTTTTTCGGCTCATCTCTCTTGGATCGTCAGTGGAAGTGATACCAAAAATATTACTACTGGTACCAGATACCAGGTACCAGATTTGCCTAATGGAAAACTGAAAAAGGCAAGTTGAGTTGAGTTGAGCTGGTACCATGCAGCGGAAAGGAGGTTATGGTGTAACTGCACTCAAACCTTGGTCAAGTCTATCAAGGGCTCAGGCACAGAAATGTCAACTAACCCAGAAATGTCAGCTTCAGTGTTTACAGGTGTGTTAGTGAAACATAATTAGTTCCACAGTATTTTAAATGTCATCACTTCGGTGCTGTCTTACTGCAGGAAGTGAGCGTTTTGAGCAGGGCGGTTTTTCTTGAGCAATATTTTGAGCCGTATCTCTTATTCGAGCTGACTTTTGAATGCTATTTTAGTTTATCATTTCAGTGACAGATACAACAACATGGCTGCTTCAAGTCAATAGATCCAGGAACAATTTTCTCTTGAGAAGAGCAAAATCCCAGTCTCTTTTGGGAATTCCATGAAAACAGCATACTTTGTTTTAAGCATTTGTTCCAGGATTTTTCCAGTCCCACTGCCTTCTGCTGCAGTGGGACTGTATTATTTTTATTATAACCATTACAGTAGTTAAAGTGCACACTTTACCTCATGCACATGAAATAAAGGATCATTTTGGCCTTCTTAAATATGTACCATCACAGTAATAAGTCTTCAGAACATTAGCAGTAAAAAAAGTACTGCCTGGTATGGTGCAGGTCAAACATAGATTATTAGCATATTTATTAGTCTTCCATTTACCTTGGTGGTCCACAAGCACTCATCATGGCTGCATAATGTAAAATTTATTTAGCTACTAATTTTTAATAAAGTTAAATATTCAAATAATACAGGATGATTCACAAAGATTCATCCAATTTTCAAAGTGCCAGATCTTTACAACCGTGAGGTGTCTAGGAACCACATACCAACTGAAATAGGAGGTCATAGAGTTTCTGACTGTCACTGGAAGATGTCTCCCTTCAGTCTGTGAGGAGATGCAGTCCTTGAGCAGAAAGCGTTTCACATTCTCCATTTCAATAACAGTGAATCTGTCATAACTGTGCAACGTGATTTTCGTTGGCAGTGAACCTCCTACAGCTCAGAGCATTTCGTTGTTGGTTCGACAATGCTGGATGATCTCGGAAATCACATTGAAAGGGCCAGGAGTACAGTTACATCCGACATGCTCAATCGATGGGATGGGATGAATTTGACTATGGCATTGATGTTGTCCATCAGGAGGTTCATATTGAGCACTCATAAAATTACATAATAAAGTTTATGCTTACTTTTTTACAGTTTACTGCATTGTTCTGAAATGATTTACAAGTAAAATAAATCATTTTAAAATCAGATGAATCATTTTGAATCCATCCATCCATCCATTTGGCAGACAGTCACTCACACCTAGGGGCAATTTAGCATGTCCAACTGGCCTGACTGCATGTCTTTGGACTGTGGGAGGAAACCCACGCAGACACAGGGAGAACATGCAAACTCCACGCTGAGAGGACCCCGGTCACGGAATCGAACCCAGGCTCTCCTCGCTGTGAGGCAACAGCGCTACCCACCATGCCACCGTGCCACCTCATTTTAAATCGCCCTGTATATTAATAGAAACAAGTGATGGAATATTAACCTTTTAGATTAGATTTGCAGTGTTTTGGTGACACACCTCTTTATGTATGACATACTTGAGAGCCTCAAGACTGAAACTTTAACATTAACTAGCCTAGCTAGTTATAGTAACTTTAGTCACAATGTTAACTTCTTTTCCCATAAGTAATATTCACATTGTTATTGTGAAATAACATGACAGCTGTGGTGATCTACAGCACTCACCTTCAGCTTGTGCCTGCGCCCATGTGTTATCATTCACAATAACACACAACCTCGAGTGTTCTATTGCTTTTATACAACAGTTCCAGCCCATCTGTAATGCATCTTACAGCCTACTTTGTTTGGGAAATGGTATTCAGTTCCAGGTTGTTCAGGTGTTCTTCTGTCTCAGTGTCTGACTGAGAAGCTGCTCGGTGGTAATGATAGTTTGAGAATTTAGTGTAGTCTCAGCTTCAGAGTCTGACCAAATCAGCTGTTGGTCAAATGTGATCTTAAAAGTATACATTTTCTGTTTGTGGCAAAGCGAGAGGTAAAAATGTTCAAATGGCTTGAGCGTCTCCTACAGCTGTCAAAGTCGTTGCTTTGCAACAGCATTTCAGCCGAGTGACAGTGTTTGTGAAAAAAACGTGATATTATGGCAAAATAACAACACTGTTAGAACGCTTCTCAACCAATCAGCTTGTGTGGCAGGAACTAACTGTTGTAGAAGATAAAATATAGGCATCTGAACATTAATAATGTAGGTTCATTAAAACACAATGCTGAAGGTTAGGAAACCAGCCTTACCGGAAGGCTGCCGGTTTGATCTCTTGAGCTGACAGGACATGACTGAAGAGTGTTTGAGCGAGGCAGCTAACCCCCAACTGCCGCCCCACAGTGGCTCTCTCTGGTACAGTGAAGAGGGCTGCCCACCTTTCCGGGCAAGTGTGCTCAGTGCCTCCTAGTGTGTGTGCGTTTAGCCTGTATGAGGGTGTTTCACCCTGTTGTGGTGATAAAGGGTAACTTAACTTTTACTTAACTTAAAGCTGCCAGAAAAAATCATAGGGGAGTGCAACAATGAGGTCATAATTTTAAGAAATCCAAATTGATTGTCAGGTTAGTGAATTTTGCAAGTTGAGAGTTTAGCAAGTACAATCCTCATATTAAAACTACTAATCCTAACTTACCTCTTTATAATGTTCATGTTGCATT
This sequence comes from Pygocentrus nattereri, assembly GCF_015220715.1. Taxonomy (NCBI): domain Eukaryota; kingdom Metazoa; phylum Chordata; class Actinopteri; order Characiformes; family Serrasalmidae; genus Pygocentrus; species Pygocentrus nattereri. Next base: position 22,769,234 of record NC_051222.1, read on the forward strand.
TAGAAAATGCAGTTCACATCCTAACAGCTTCTGTGCTAGAGATGTAAACTGTGAACTGCACACATGAATAAGAAGTACAAAATGTAAAATGAGAATCAAACGTATTTTGTGTTACAAGTTATGAAATTTGTTGAGATTTGCAGTTCATAAAATTACAATTTCAGCATAACTTTCAATGTATGAAATGAGTGCCATTAACACAAAACCTCACGCTGTGCTGGACACGCCACTCTTCTCTACATAATGTAAAGGTTCTATACTAATAAAACGTTTTCCTGCACTTTCAAGCCAAAACAAAACAGTTAGAACCTTTTATTTTTAAGCTTATCTGATAAAACTCTGGACTGGCTTTGATCTGTGGTCTGGGGTCTTCTACAGTTCAAGAGCTTCCCAATTCAAAAGAGGGCAGTATTACTACACTGCAAACGGAAGATTATTAGATTTTTAAAAATCTGAAATCATTATTATCATGACACATTCACATATTTAAGAGTCCTTTAATAAACCATTTCAGCTTTTTAATCATGCTACAATAGCCATCGAGTACATTTGCCTGACACGAAAGGAAATTGGTTTCGGCCCTCGCACTTTTGGTCCAGTCACTTTAATCATTCTGAAGAACTCAAGAGGAGGGCAGTCTTTGAAGTGTCGGCATCAGAAATAGCAAAAAGATCAATGATAATTCTCATTTCTTTGCAAGAACCAGCAGAGCTTGCCTTAGAAATTCTGAACTTACTGAAAATAACAGTCCAAAATACTTTGACTATCATGACGCCTTACAGCAGCTGTCTTTAAAAAAAAGAAAAAATGCATTTTTTCCCCAAAAAGTGTCATGATGTGTGATGGAGCTGCTTGAGGTGGCAAAAATCTCTTCTGTACTCCCTTCAGGTCCTGTACAGGTCCCTGGAATCTGCTAGCTGAGGCTGACATCGGCCTGTTTGAGAGAAGAGACAGACAGTCATTGCTCCAATGAGGGCTTATTTTCAACAACAGTGGAAAGGGCAAAATCAAGGTGCAGTTGTCCCCAAACCTGCACAGAACTCTACTTAATTCCTTCATCATCATAAAAAAGAAAGGCGAAGCAATGAGTACATTTCATAAAGATGCAGAATTGTCCATTAAATGTTTTTCGGAATTTTTCACAGCAGCCCCAGTGCTAAATAAATGAATGGGCTTCCCAGAAGAAAATGAATACCTTCAATGAATAGCTAAATGACCATGGAATCTGTTGTTTACTCGCTATTGCTATGACTTAACCAAGTTGTGGTCTAATGTAAGGCCAATGATTGAAATATACTATTATCATATCTACCCATGAGTCATGAGTGTAAAATTATGTAAGTAGCCAAATAAGGGGTGCAAAAAAAGAAAAGCAGTTAGGGGTGCCAATGCTACACTGTCAGAAAAAATACTCAGGTGCAGGTACATTTTTGTTTGTCTGAGAGCCCAGTGATTATGCCACTAATTTTCATTCATGTTTTTTAACACAAATGAGCATGGTTTCTTTGTTGGTTTGCAATAATGTTATGTTTTCATGTGTATTAAACACAACAAGATACTTTTGCTGTGGCACTCATAACAACATAACAGACACAACAGCGCTGTTATTTCATAAATGCTCACTTTCATCAACTCAACTCAGTCACCATGAGGGACACAGTCATGAGTGAATAGGCCATATAGCAAAGGGCTAAGGTGTGCATGTCCTAAGTACTGATGCTTAGCACATTATAACACATTACCTGTCCTCATAGTCTGCCATTCAAACACCAAGTGAAACATATCTCTTTTCAAGGACTGCGCCTTCAGTAGTGGTAGTTTGAGGGGAAAATGTGGGCTTTAGGGAGGGCAGAGAATGAGGCTGGAGTTCTGGGCAGCTTCTGCTTGGAGCTAGAAGGCCAGATGTCTCATTTGGATGGAGGTAGGACTGACAGATGGAACTTAGGCTCAGGAGGAGATGGGAAAGCAACTGGTATTGTGAAAACGCCATCACAGGAAACTAAAGGTAGAGATGGAGACGTTATGGGAAGTTAGATTGGAAGGAAGAGGAGTTTCAGGCTCTTCCTCCCTCCAAATTTCAGTTATTCCATTCATCCATTAAAAATTGTATAGAGCAAGAGAATTAATATCATCACCAGCTCTATTGAAGGAGTAACTGAAAAGGATCAGGAGTTGCAAGAATGTAACATATTAAAGGCTAACTAGGTTTATTTAAACAAAAAACAACTCCTGCAAATGTTTGTGACAATACTGTCTTGAGAATGGCAAAACACACAGATTTTATTCTCTTGCTGTGGTGTCTCCATTCAAATCTTTCAGCTGTTTAAACCAACTTTGATCCTAAATGGTTTTAACATGTGCTAATGACGATAGCTTAGAAAAGAAAGGAGTCAAAAAATGACTTAGGCAAAGTTCAAACTGGTGAACATGAAGCTGGACATCTAACATATTAGCATCTAACTATCTTCTGTTCAAAGAAAACACAAAGAAAGTTCAAATTCCAAAAGCAGTAAAAGGTGATAAGTAACATAAAAATGCATAAAGAGGAGAAAAAGAAAGAACTCCACCCCCACCACTCACCCCCCGCCCCCTCACCCCCCCCCCCCCCCCCAAGCCTCACCCCCCGCCCCCACACCACTCACCCCCCATGGACCACTACTTCAGCCCCTCAACTCAGACTCCTCCCTCCTTTCTGGCCTCTACATATGCTTCAGGCAGAGGCTCCATCCCAATAGCCCCCCGGACCCCTGCTGAGCACACTCCATTACAGCTTGGCTCCCTTCAGTCTGCCAGGCACACTAAAAGCCAGACGCGGGGAGCGGCCAGGTTAAGAAGTGGAAAATGGGGCAAGGGCCAAGAGGATGGGGCTATTTAAAGCGCTGATTGCTGATTCGTCAGTAGGGGGGAGAGTATGATAATAACACTCACTTGTTCAACCTTTTCTGCCTCTTTTTTAAGGGATAGAAGGAGGTTAGACGGTTCAGTGGACAAAAGGTACAGGTAATATAGGAGGTGTGTGAGTGTGTGTGCATATGTATATAGTAAGGAGTGTGCAACAGGATATGTTACATTGAGTTTGCCTGCTTTTATTTATACCCCTGCCCCCCAAAATTGTTCTGCTTCTTTCTATAAGCAGTACAAGCTGTCGCTTAGGACCCCAAGCTAACAGGGGGCCCTAAATGTGTACTTTTAAAAATTGTAAAAAGGAGCAACTAAGTCCAGAGTATGTAAGATATCGTTTAGGGGCAATAAATGTTCCAAAATGGCCCTAAATATACACTATATTTACAAAAGGATCGGCACATGTACACATTACACCCACAGTGGCTTTCATGATATCCCATTCTAAATAGGCATTAATATGGACAGCTTTGAGAGCTTCCACTCATCTGGGAAGCTTTCTACAAGATTTTGGGCTGTGTCTGCGGGAATTTTTGCCATTCATCCAGAAGAGCATTTGTGAGGTCAGATACTGATGTTGGATAAGAGGATCTGGCTCGCAATCTCCATTCTTGTTCATCTCAAAGGTGTTTGATGGGGTTGAGGTCAGCTCTCTGTGAGGGTCAGTCAAGTTCTTCCACACGAAACTCACCCAGCCAAGCCTTTTTGGACCTTGCTTTGTGTACTGGGGCTCAGTCATGCTGGAACAGAAAAGGGTCTTCCCCAAAGTGTTCCACAAAGTTGGAAGAATAGAATTCTCCAAAAGTTACAGGTGTGATGAAGCATTAAGATTTACCTTCACTGGAAATAAAGATTTCTAGGCCAACCACTAAAAAACAACCCTATAGCATTATCCCTCCTCCTCCACTTTACAGTTGGCACAATGTGATCAGACAGGTAACATTCTCCTGACATTCTCCAAACCCAGGCTCGTCCATCAGACTGCCAGATAGAGAAGCGTGATTCGTCACTCCACAGAATTTGCAGTCCAGTGGTGGCATACTTTACACCTCCCCATCCGACACTTGGCATTGTGCATTTTGATCTTAGGCTTGTGTATAGCTGCTCTATGTTGGAAACTCATTTAGTGAAACTCCTAAGGCACAGTACTTTTCCTGATGTTGCTTCCAAGAGGCCCTTCTTTAGGGCAATGCCATGAAACAATCAGTTTTGGTTCTTTAAAGAGCCTTTCAATGGATAGTTTGCTGTCTCATTTGTTTTGTGTTATGCAGAATTCAGTAGTGCAACATCTATAGCATAGATACCATAAAGCAAGAACCCTATATGCCACAATTGTGCACTGTAGTAATGTTTTCCTCAAACTGAAACCTCTTTAATCTCTTTAATGTTATAGGGCATTACAGCCTAACATAGCAGCTACTTGCTAGGGTATGATCACTGGTTTGACAGAATTTGTATTGATTTCATGTGTTTTTCACCCATGTTTTCTCACCACAATAGCCAGCATGCAAAATTTTGATTGCTTGTCACTGATCTAGATGCAAATATGGTTATAGCAATAGACCTTTACATGTTACTTACTTCCACCTTCAGGATACATCTTCAGAAGATCTTTTTCTAGGCTTTAAATGAGGAAATCTCAAAAATTTTAAAGACTGCAGCACTGACCTAAGAGGTGAATAGACATGTTTACAATGGATGTAGCAATGGCTTCATTTCTCATTTTGCCAGAGAGCCTCTTTAGGTTATTGGAGACTGACAAAGAAATTTTTGATGGCCAAAGTATGTAGACCAAATGTTGACTATTCACATAATTTTACCGTTTATACACTGTTCCTGCATTCTGAACCAAAAATATGCAGCATCCAAGCAAATCTATAGAAACTTAAAAGACTTCAAAGAAAATGTTTGATCTCTCCAAACCGAGGGAGCTTATGTGAGGGGTTCTGGACGTGCCTGTTCATTAGATAAATGAGTTTACACACTTTCAACAAAGAGAATGCTTTATGAAAGCCTGGCGGTGTATGTGACAGGCCTCTGCTTCAAAATGTCCTGTTAGGAGAGTGGGCTGCGTAAGACTGAGCTAACCAACTCAGGAAATGAGAGTGTATGCTGACAACTCCTCTTAGAATCACACCAGAATGTGTCTGAAAAGCAGCCTGGTACTGTGAAAGGAATGCGTCACCCTTGTGGTGACGATGACTAAGATGGCCGCTACATTCCTTTCTCTCACTTTTACTGTTTTCCTGCCTGACTTTCAGATTAACACTGGTAGGAAAGAGAAAGCGGTGGAGTGACCGTGTCAGTAAAAGGAGAGAGAGGGAGTCTTCTTCATTCGAACAGCTTGTACAACAATGCATCAATGAAATTCCAGGAACAATAGGAGGGAACTTCCTGCCAGTGTTCGTACACTGCAGGGATACTGGCTTCTTTCCAGGCTTCTTCTTTGCATTCCTTTCTGCGTCCTGTCATCCTCCTGGAAAACCTTGATAGGTCCTTTGAGATTCACACTGATTAAATTTTAATCACTCTTTTAGCAAAAAGGGTTGTTCAACAACGCAATGTCTTGTAACAACAGCTAGGGTGACCCATATGTCCTCTTTTTCCAGGACATGTCCTCTTTATGGGACCTTAAAAGAAGTCCAGCCAGGATTTATAAATTGCTGAGAAAGTATGGAATTTGGCTTCACATTCACATTGGCATTTGGTTTCTACAGGCTGCCCTGAGTCACCATCTGATTCTCAGTGTCCCTTTTTGTGAAAACCAAAATATGGTCACCCTACAATTTTTGGTGCCAATTAGACCCAAAATGTATATGGAATACAGAAGGCAGTGATTAGTAAATTCTATTTGTCTTGTATTAAATTCAAAATGGTACAAAAACACACTATATAAATAAATGCTCATGCCAAATTTTCCTTTTAAAAACACTTAGTAGACATTTGGGGACTCTAGACACAAACCGATCCAGTTTTGAGAGTGTAATTTTTATTTACCATTCGTCAGTTGTGCAGCCACACAAGGCTTTTGTTGTTGTATTTTGACACACATTTTCAATAGGAGAGCTCTGGACTGCAAGCAGTTCTGTTGAGCACACACATTCTGATTACGCAGCCATGCTGATGTGTAACATGCAGACTGGGGTTAGATATGGTCATATTGAAATAAGCATAGATATCACTGAAAAAGACATTTCAGCCCATTTCAGAAGGGCTTGACTTCAGAGAAGTTGGTACAGTCTTAATTTGAATTTATGGACGCAGTGATTAACAGTGTTTATTGACAGTTTTTCAAAGTATTTCTGAGCCTATGTGGTGAAATCCACCACAGAAGCATGCTGGCTTTCAATGCAATGCAGGGTCAAAAGTCATAGGCATTCAGATGTGGTTTTTGGCCTTTTCTTTAATGCACAGATTTCTTTGGATTCACTGAATCTTTTGAAGATATGCTCTGTAGAGTGTGAAATGCCTCAACTCCTTATTCAGCAATGTTGTTTTTAAATTGTTGGATTTTTTGCTGATGATTTTTTTTTCCCAAAGTGGTGAGCATCAACCCACCCTTGCTTTTTAAGGACTAGGCCTTTCCTGGGTGCTCCTTTTATACCTAAGCATGATTTCATCATTTCTTTAACATATATCACTTCTTTCAGTTTTTAGTTGCCTTTTACCCAATGTCCAAACCTAGAATTTATACTTTATTTGATCAACTCATTTCAATTACTTGATTCTGACCAGACAGCAAAAGGCCTGCAAGAAGGTCTAGCTGAAACAGGAGTGTAGCATTGCTTGCACAGACATGATCTGCATAGGAGAGTTATCTGGAGGAAACCCCACCTGTGACCTTATCACAAAAGGCAACATTAGAAGTATGCAAAACAACGTCTAGATAAGCCAGAGGCATTTTGGAAACAAGTGCTATGGACTGATGAAGTGATAATGTAACTCTTTGGCCACAATCAGCAAAGTAATGTTTGGAGCGTGGAGAAAAAAGGAGCAGCATTTGATGAAAAGAACACCCTGCTAACTGTTAAGCATGTGGGTGGATCTCTTTATACAAAACATACCTCAAAATCATGGCCATAACTCTACTTAAATTAGAAATTTCTCCTTTAGTTTATTTTTCCCTTCATTAGATTTTATTGTTCCATAAATGTATATGACTCCAGTTACCTTGTTTAATTTTATTTAATTAGTCATTTGACTATTATTTTTGTACTTATTAATTTTATTGAATCCTTTGCTAATCACATTGATTTTTTTTTATTTTACATTTCCGTATGTCTCTTTTTCTCTCTATTATCTTAGTATTTGATTATTCAAAAAGCATACCTTAAACATATGCCATAAAAGTCTGTGTCTACCAAGCCAAAACTCGGACAGGGTACTCATACAGTGAATGAAACAAAATACAGCCTAATGTATCTGTTGATTTCTTGATTATATTATGTGATATTTTGCCATTAATATGTGCGTTAACAGTGATTTAGCTCCTACTCTTTAAAGTATGTTATGAGTAGGTAACCCAATACAACTATATATATTTTTGTCTCATCACTTATAGCTAAAATAGCCAAATACAGAGCCCATTGCCTAAACTATGCAGCTACTAGAGCTAGACTTAAATATGCTGATTTAGCTAGCAACATTATAAGTGTTATAAGTTTGTTTTATCAGGTATTTAGCAAGCATAATCTGTTAATTACACTCATAAATGTTGTGTAGTATGTTATATAGTATGTGTACTGCAAATCTGAGGGTAACATTAGCACACTGTCTTGTACAGACAGTGTTATGTCTGTGACCATGATACATCTGTTCTGAGGTCAGCAGAGAGATTGAGTACTACCTGATTGCTCACTACAATCACTGTTTCCACATTTCATCTCATAAAACCCAGCTGAAACTTGACTTTATTATTAGTTACAGACATGGCAGGCACTGATAATGAAACTGAAGGCTTGAGACAATGGCAGATAGCAACAGTTACTACACAGTGCTTGGAGGGCTGAGAAAATAAGGAGCTTGGAGAATAATCTAATGATATTCACTGACCAGTGACAACACTCACTTAAAACAAAACAGATTTTTATCTTTAAAATGCAGGTTAATAAATATCCCATCTAAACTTGATTAGGTAAGCTTGTGTTGCCTGTGGCTCTGCCCCCAAGTAGGCTACTGCAGGATCAGACCACTATTTTTATATTATTTCTCACAAAAGGAGTGCCTTACTCTGGAGCGTATTGTCCTCATAGATAGTTATGGCCATGCTCAATCTCCACCATGAACTACTTTAGCAAGACCAAGCTTTTGGAATGGCTGTCACAGTCCCCAGACTTGAACCACTGTATCTGTGGCTAGATCTTAAACACACTGTGCATGCAAAACAGGCTCAAGAATATTGTAGAACTAGAAGCAATGTGCAATAGACAAGTGGGTGAAAATTCCTATAATACATAAGTTTGGAAGCTGTGATATCTGCCAAAAAAGGTGTTACTTCTAAGTGCTGACTTAGAAGGATGTACAAACTTTGTTTTCACTATTTTTCAAGTTCAATCAATATATCAATATAAAGCAGTTGTGCTTTAACATTTACAGAAAATGTGTTTAATAGTTGCAGCTGCAGAGGTTGTGTTAACTTCTTTTATTTAAACACATTTGTACTTAGGTATTCAGAGGCCTCATGACTTTCAGGGCCACAAACTAGATTGATCCAAGCTTTGTATAACCATTGCCTTTATTAAAGAACCCTCATTTTAAGGATGCAAGATTGCACAGAGGTCTTGACACTCTGTACACTGCCATTAGAAAATCAGATGAACCATCAGAGTTTTGCATTCTTTTGTACCCAAAGGCCGTTTCAAGTGTATGATCCTATAGAGTGAAGTCTCAGCCCTCCATCAAACTTACTGTGGTATTTTAGAAGAGTAGAGCATTGGAAGTTGGACACATACCTCTGCTGCATGGTACACCTTTGAAAGCAGTCCATAAGGGTTTTTCAGAGCTGTGCTGTAGTAGAACCATATTTCTTACCATAAAGATCCTTTCATGCTTTTGTTTATCAGTGTTCTCTTACTATAGAAACCAGAATACATCATGCAAATACATCATAAAACCATTGGGAATCCCTGTGGTGTCAGCCAATCCTGACTACTGCTTAGCTGCTGATCTATAGGTTTAGAAATACAACCAAGATAGCATTAGCATTTCAAACAGCCCACTCTAAAAATCTGCCCCAAAGCAGTTATAGTTTTTCAAACATACAGTGGGGAGAACAAGTATTTGATACACTGCTGATTTTTCAGGTTTTCCCACTTGCAAAGCATGTAGAAGACTGTAATTTTTATCATAGGTACTCTTCAACTGTGAGTGATGGAATCTAAAACAAAAATCCAGAAAAATACATTGTATGATTTTTAAATAATTAATTTCCATTTTATTGTGTGAAATAAGTATTTGATCATCTATCAACCAGTAAGAATTTTGGCTCTCACAGACATGTTACTTCTTCTTTAAGAAGCCCTCCTGTTCTCCACTCATTACCTGTATTAACTGCACCTATTTGAACTCGTTACCTGTATAAAAGACACCTGTCCACACACTCAATCAGTCAGACTCCAACATCTCCACAATGCCCAAGACCAGAGAGCTGTGTAAGGACATCAGGGATAAAATTGTAGACCTGCACAAGGCTGGGATGGGCTACAGGACAATAGGCAAGCAGCTTGGTGAGAAGGCAACAACTGTTGGTGCAATTATTAGAAAATGGAAGAAATGCAAAATAACAGAAAATCTCCCTCGGTCTGGGGCGCCATGCAAGATCTCACCTCGTGGAGCATCAATGATCTTGAGGAAGGTGAGGAATGAGCCCAGAACTACACGGCAGGACCTGGTCAATGACCTGAATAGAGCTGGGACCACAGTCTCAAAGAAAACAATCAGTAACACTCTACGCCGTCAAGGATTAAAATCCTGCAGTGCACGCAAGGTGCCCTTCCTCAAGCCAACGCATGTCAAAGCCCGTCTGAAGTTTGCAAATGACCATCTGAATGATCCAGAGGAGGAATGGGAGAAGGTCATGTGGTCTGACGAGACAAAAATAGAACTTTTTGGTTTAAACTCCACTCGTCATGTTTGGAGGAAGAAGAATGATGAGTACAACCCCAAGAACACCATCCCAACCGTGAAGCATGGCGGTGGAAACATCATTCTTTGGGGATGCTTTTCTGCAAAGGGGACAGGACGACTGCACCGTATTGTGGGAAGGATGGATGGGGCCATGTATCGTGAGATTTTGGCCAACAACCTCCTTCCCTCAGTAAGAGCACTGAAGATGGGTCGTGGCTGGGTCTTCCAGCATGATAACGACCCAAAACACACAGCCAGGGCAACTAAAGAGTGGCTCCGTAGGAAACATCTTAAGGTCCTGGAGTGGCCTAGCCAGTCTCCAGACCTGAATCCAATAGAAAATCTTTGGAGGGAGCTTAAAGTCCGTGTGGCCCAGCGACAGCCATGAAACCTGAAGGCTCTGGAGGAGATCTGTATGGAGGAGTGGGCCAAAATCCCTGCTGCAGTGTGTGCAAACCTTGTCAAGAACTACAGGAAACGTCTCATCTCTGTAATTGCAAACAAAGGTTTCTGTACCAAATATTAAGTTTCTTTTTCTGGTGTATCAAATACTTATTTCACACAATAAAATGGAAATTAATTATTTAAAAATCATACAATGTATTTTTCTGGATTTTTGTTTTAGATTCCATCACTCACAGTTGAAGAGTACCTATGATAAAAATTACAGTCTTCTACATGCTTTGCAAGTGGGAAAACCTGAAAAATCAGCAGTGTATCAAATACTTGTTCTCCCCACTGTACCTCCTACCTTCAAGATACATCATCAGGAGGTCCTGAAAATCTTACTCAAGAGACTGCTACAATACCAATATAGGATAGAAGGTCACACATTTACACCAGATATAGCAATGGTTATTTTTAAAGTGTCACTTTAAAGTACTATTTTTGTAACGTGTGAAGAGCCTTATATATAATACACATCATATAAAGGCTCTATAGCAAAGTTTTTAAAAAATCATACACCCAAGCCAAGGAATACTGAGGAACCATTATTTGAAGTTATGCTATGTAATGGAGATGCTTTGTTTGCCCCATGGATCCTCCACAGTCTTTATTTGAAGAGTGTAACTGTATAATAAACTATATCTAATGCAGTGCTATGTATGCTATGTAATGGTAAGGCTTTGTTTGTCTCCATGGTTCCTCCACAAACAAAGCTGATCTTCAAACTGTTCAACTGCTTTCACCAGTGTTCAAAAGCTGATGGAATGCTGTAGGAATCGACTTGCCTCCAAACTGTCCTGCCAACACCATGCACACTCATACATAGTGCACTGCCAGCCCACAATGTGTCGCATCACACACAGGCCAGAACAATCTCTCTCTCTTTCTCTTTCTCTCTCTCTCTCTCTCTCTCTCTCTCTCTTTCTTTCTCTCTCTCTCTCTCTTTCTCTTTCTCTCTCTCTCTCTCTCTCTCTCTTTCTCTCTCTCTCTCTCTCTCTGTCTCTCTCTCTCTCTCTCTCTCTATCTCTTTCTCTCTCTCTCTCTCTCTCTCTTTCTCTTTCTCTCTCTCTCTCTCTCTCTCTTTCTTTCTCTCTCTCTCTCTCTCTCTCTCTTTCTCTCTCTCTCTCTCTCTTTCTCTTTCTCTCTCTCTCTCTCTCTCTCTCTCTTTCTCTCTCTCTCTCTCTCTCTCAGAGCGGTGGAGGTGACTGAGTCTCACACAAAAGCAAACACAGCTTCCCCTGTGAAATTGTTTCACTGCCAGCCAAACTTCCAGAATCCCCCGAAATGGAATGGAGCCAAGCCACGGGGACAAGAGAAAGGCAAGGCGGAGGAGTGGGCGAGAAAGAGAGGGAGAGAGAGAGAGAGTCACTAAGCTCTGTTCATTAACCTCATCTTGCTGTTCACCCCAGCATATACACCTCCTCTAATCTTGTCAGACACTACACGAGCTGGAGCACGTAGTGTGTGTCTGTGTGTGTTTGCTGTAAAACAAAAAGAGAATAAAACATTGAGGTGAAATAAGAACAAAGAAAAAAATATTATTTTGAAAAAACTGTTGAAGCAAACTTTCATAAAAGTCCTTGTGGTAATTTGTTCTATTCTACATACATTCTAACACTAAGATTTTAAGTCATTAGGCAATGTAAGTCCTTCAAAATACAACATATAAAAATAAGTCAAAAAATGAGATGAAATAAAACCAAACAAACTTTGCAGACACTCTAATGCAGAATGGTTCCCTTTTACAAGCACTATTTGACTAAGAGTTTCCAGTAACTCCTGTTAATTAGTGAATTCAGCTACTTTAAGGTGCACCCATTGCTGACTTCAACTGTGCACACACAGATCCATTGAAAAACTCTAGAGCAGCTACACATGAGCCTAAAGTCAGCATGCCGAATGCCAAGTGTTGGCTAAAGGGCTATAAAACCCCAGAGCAGTGGGCTGTAAAGCAGTGGAACTGTGTTCTCTGGAGTGATAGAACGCTATCCAGTACCTTTGGGATGAGTTGAAATGACCAGAACTGATCATCCAACATCAGTATCCAACATAATGCTCTTGCAAATCCAATCAAATCCTCACCGTAATGTGAAAATTTCAGAACAACTGTGGATGAACAAACATGTTGGCATATGCACATGTAGAGCAGTTGACAGATGTTCTTATCCAGAGCAATAAGCAATTACAGTATAGTAGTCACCTGTAGCATTAGTGGTATGACATGGCATTCTTGCCCAGGCGGAGAATTATCTCCAGTCTAAGACATGAAATGCAGTAGTGTTACCCACTATGCTCTGCCAATCATGCTTTAGTTAAATTTTCACTGTCAGCATCTACTAAAGCCAGAATGGTCAATGGCATACTAATTATACCTCCAAAAATAAAGTCATAGTACAAAAAAAATCCTTCAAAATCCAAAATATGAAAATCAGACCCTTTAAATTGGCAGTGAAATGACCCCATGAAAATAACTGCCCACCTAATGCTTGAAAAATCTCCCAAACAAGATGAAGTGTGTCCTGATTGCCAAAAAACACAACACTCATGCCTCTCGTGCTAACCACAGGTGAGTGGTTAGTGCAGGCCTGAGTGACCACCAGCCCATGAGGCTGATTTCTCTGGCTCCCTGTGGCCAGCCAGGCTGACATTATGGAGATAATTAGATGGTGTGGACATAGGACAAACGGTAGAACCAAAATGCATGCCTGTGCATGAAATCTACAGCTAATTCAGGGAATAACATATTCCTTCTAGAGAAATATGCCAGTAGACATGCTACCAATATTAGCTCACTGATTTCTCGAAATACTGGCTTCTTATAAGTCATCAAATCTCCGACACAAAGGCTGTCTCAGTTTCTAAATGTGTTGCCTATTAGACTAAATTATATTTGACCAACATTTAGGGAAACATTGCAGTCAGTACAATGCAAGCTATCTTGGACATTTTCAATCTAGTTGGAGGATGGAGATGATACAAGTGATACAAGTGGTGAAGGTAATGTCTGTCTACAAATCAAGTTATGATGGTAGTCAGTTGTAGAGCAATTCGTTGGCTAAGCTCTGCTGTCTTTGGTTTTATTTCAGCTAGTGCTGCTGCTGCCCTGCTGTCTGAGTAATCAGCTGGTTAATGTTAACGTGCAGGGTGCAGATGAAAAGGGGGACACTGTTAACTTCCTCACAGCAGCTTCATTCTTGCAGAAAAGAAAACATCAGTGTGAATTAGCTAGCTTCATAGACCAGCTGAAATAGTTTAGGATACTTGTGTGTAGTGTTATGTGAGTTGTGTTAGCTATCCAATAGTTTTGGTTGCTTTTGCGGTTTTTTTTTTGGACTTTTGCTGCTTGACTGATGCTGGATATCCGCTAACATTAGCTAGTAAATCTGTCTGTCTTGCTAGTTAGCCATTAGTTTGCTGGCTACCTTTACAATAGTTGCTTAACCTCTCAATTGTAGTTATTTCTGGGATCATATGGTGCCAGTTTTCCCATATGAGAATAAATCTAGCCAACTTTGAGACGTATAGATGCTGGCTAAACATATAAGAGGGAGCTTTAGCTAAATAGCTACCTTGCTGTGGTTTATTGCTATAACTAAATTAATTTCTTCAGTTTTGTATATTTAGATTTTTTCCTTGTTCTTTTGCAATGATTTTTGTATTCTAAGTATTCTAAGAACCATCCCCTTAGAAATCTTCTAAAGAATATGTACAGTGCCTGAATTCAACTTATATTAGCGGGAAGAAGACTGGGACATTGAGCTACATATCATCATCAGGAAGTGGAAGGAAGCTGTTAAATGTCAGTTTTTTTACTATTCCAAAAACAAACCTAAGATAAAAGTTTCAAAAAGCTGGAGATGATAACAGTACTACATTTTAGTGCAGTGGCTCTCAAACCAGCCCTCAGGGTCCCCCAGACAGCCCATGTGTCTTTTGCTCCAACCCAACTCACAACCCATATGGACAGAGAAAAATGTGGCCCCTCCTGGGGGAGCTAAGGAGTGGGTTACGAACCATGGTTCCAGTGTATCCATGCTACTTGACATGTAAAGCCAAACATGTATAACATTCAAAAAGTAATGGAAGCAATGTTAGCTAACACCCCCCTCCACCACACACACCCTTCCCGCATCCTGAGTATTAGGTTGTATTGGCCTATATATGCACTTCTGGAGAGGTAGCATTTGTAACTAGCTCATTCCCCCAAAGTCTAGACGTTAAACAATAACTGAGTTATAAATACATTTTGCGTAGGCAATGATGCACCAAAAGTCACTTGAGTGCTGATAGTGCCGCTTTGTGGAGAATCTTTGATCTGCTAAACATGAGTGAATGAGTATGTAAATGAATGAGTTACAAGACAGGTCCCGGAGGTACATCACCCTTCTACATGACAATTCAGTGCTAAAGTCAGTGGTAAAGTCAGAGCTTTTTTAGTCTACATGACAGCTAGTCTGCTTGCTAGCTAACTGGCTATCTGTAATAAAATATACAAGGGATAACATAGTGGCTAAAAAGACAGTCAGGACATTAGAAATGATTGAAATATGCACAAGCGTTCATTCACTCTTCTCTGGCTATGCAATGCCTTTTCCCCTTAACACAGGGACTTAGTCAATGCAAAAAAAAAAAACAAAGGTCACCTTTTTTTTTGGAAATGTCACTCACTTTCTCTCCTGTCACTTAGCGGCAGTATGTTTGGCATGAGGGGGGTTTGGGCACAGGGAATAATGCACGGCAGCAGAAAGTGTGGAGGAAAGCCGGAGCAGCACCGCGGGATGCTATTGTTGCTCAGCACACACTACGGCCAAAGCGAGGAGGCGGGAGGCCTGGCGGGATGGCTAAAGGCAAATAGAGCCCTACTGATCGCGAATACGAGTGTACTGCTGTGCCCACGGGCTGCAAGTGGGCTCTCTCTCTCATATACACACATGCACACTCAACAACAGCCGTGTAAACAACACATGGTTTCTAACAATCTACACTGGTTTAAAAGGATGCAAGTGTTTAATTCACTGTTTCTTACCAAAGCCTGACTAAATCAGGGCTCTAATTAGCTGAATGAGGTGTGTCAGTGATTTATTGGAACAAAAGCTTGGACCCGCATTGGCCCTGCATGGGGGAGACCACTAGTTTAATGACCTCAGGGTTGCTCTGATGGGTTCTAATTACAATGGTTAGTCCCTCAATAAAAGAAAAGCCCTCAATAAAAGACAAAACACATGCAAAATGAAAATCGATAGGTAGATATATAGAGGGCTGGCAATGGAATTGGATACATGTGAGGAACTTAAAGGATTACTTTATTCCAAATATTCTAATGTTGCTAATAATTAATGTGGCCAGTTAGCATTATGCGCATAAGGTCAAGCTGACTGGCCCTGACTGGCTTCCATGCATTGTGGGCACTTTAGCATTTCAAGGTTAAGTATTCCTTTAAGTCTGTATCTGCCCCAGCTCAGTGCCCTATTGCCCCCCCAAGCAGTGGCAGGTTGATTGGATGATTATTTCTTGTGAAGAATGGAGTGGCTGCTAACTGAGCTGTGGCAATTACCTAAGCTACAGGTAATCAAGGCTGGGCATGGACAAAGCGCTCGGCCAGGAGCTCCACTGCGTCTAGTCAGATTCCATTACCTGTCATCTATTCAGGCATAATACTCTTGTGGAAACTGGAACCGAGTCCTAACTGGCTAAATCTGGCTGTCTGTCAAGTACATTGTGTTCCTCAGAGCTGAAACGAAACACCAGAAGGAGATGCAGGTATCAAAGGGGCCGAGGGCTTCAGTCATGACCCTATGGTGGCAAACTATGATCTGTACTCGTGGCTGCCTCTGTACAATGCAAACTTTGTTGTGAAAGTGGAATGGTATGAAAATGTTATTTGAAGGGCTCTACATAGAGACTGCATAAAACATCCATAAGTACTGGATATGTTTCATTACTTGGTAACAATGCTTCATAACAGTGTTACAAATGGAATAAATATCCATAACTTTAGTTTAAGACCCCTAATGTCTTTTTCTTCCTAAACATGTCTTAAATTATGTTGTAATTATTGGAAAATTGTTTATAAACAATATTGGAATGTGAAGAACTTCTGTAATTTCTGCCATACTGCACTGTGTTAAAGCTAGTATGCCAGTACTGTTAATCAAATTAAATACTTAACCTTTGGAAAATGTTATTTTCTCACCTAAGGTTGTCAATTCAGATACTATATGAGGTTGTTTTAAAAATGTACAGCATTTTTTGCGACTCTGTTAGCAATCTTTAGGAAGATGTAAAAATGACATTTAAATACAGGTTACAAGCCTCTGTCAATTTAATTTATTATTTATCCACTTATCTAGCAAGAAACACACATATTACAAAATGAACTTGAACTTTGAAAGCCTCCAGTAAATAATAAAAATCTAAAGTTTTGTGTTTTCTGTATTTCTTATATAACTTTAATGCCTTTAGAGAGTTTTTGTTTCTAAACAAAAATTATTCTATTAGAAGAACTATATTATTAGAAGATCTTGTTAGTGTTAGTAAGAATAGCTGTTTTTGTTTCTGAAACCCAACTGAAAAAGTGTTCAGTGGGGTTAAGGTCGGGGCGCTGTGCAAACCAAGTCTTTATGGACCTCGCTTTATGCATGGGGCATGTCATGGTACAAGACAGTGTGTTCCTTAAACTGTTGCCACAAAATTGAAAGCCTATAATTGTGTGAAATGTCTTTGTGTACTGTAACATTAACATCACCCTTCACTGGAACTAAGGGGCCCGAAACCCTGAAAAACAGCCCCGCTTTAGTGAGTGATGCAACAGAAGACAAGCAATTGTTAAGCACTATGCACTTCAGCACTCTGTGGCCCCACTCTGTGAGTTTGTGTGGTTTACTGCTTTGTAGCTAAGTTGTTGTTGCTCCTAGATGCTCTGATTTTAAAGCAATATTACTTACAACTGACAGGGGCAGATCTAGCAGGACAGATATTTCAAAAACTGACTTGTGGTGGCTATGACAGTGCCACATTTATAGTGACTGGGCTCTTTAGTATGACCTATTCTATTGCCAGTGTTTGTCTAAGGTGGTTTGCATGGCTATGTTGATTTTGTGCACCTGTTAGCATTGGCTGTGACTGAATAACCAGAACCCAGCAATTAGGATGTTCACATTCCACTTACTTTTGGCCATATAGTGAAGTCCTGAAAAATTAAGGTTTTGTACTGCACAGCAAAATGTCATTACTGTAATTAAACATTATGGCATTGAAAATATTTAAAAAGCACTAAAGCACAAGAAAAGATAGTAATCATGCCTCATACAACGTAATTTTCATTAGGTTTTGTCCCACAGCATATAATTAATGACCCCATCTCTAGTTGCAGTATGACTGGCTGTTTAAGGAATACAGCAGCTTTCAGTGGAATTCGCCTGGCACTGCTTTGGTGCCCTTCAGTTGAAGAAGCAGAACCCTAATAGATGCATATTTATAGGCACCAACAATGAAGGCACAACCGCCTACAGTCGTGCATTTAGGCAAGAACGAGAAAGAGGTGGTAAAGAGTGAGAAACAAAGGAGGAGGGGGTTAAAGAATGAGTTAAAGATAGAATCATAAGGCGTGGGAGAAAGAGTAGATTGTGCGTGTGTGGTAGATCAGGTAAATGAATGTGGAGCCACAGTGACAGTCACTACACAGTTGGTGGTGATGGAGACAAAGCTTCCTTCCCCAGAGATAATTACAGTTTAGATCCGTTTTGCCATCTCTCTTCAGTCATGTTTATACAACCTGTTATAACCCTTCCCTTCTTTTCCTCTCTTCTCCTCTAGACCTCCTCTTCCTTCCCTCCCTCTCGTCCTCCTTCACTGTTTTGCTACTTCTTACTTGGTAAGGGGGAAAAAAACAGCAGAGGATTGCTCATCTTCCTGCTTCCAACTCTGGCTAATCCCGCGCCAAAGCACCTTAGCAACGCTCAGAATTTGCAGACGCTCTAAAAAGAAGAAGGAAAAAAAAACTCAGCAATGTTCTTGACATTGGCTGGGACTGGTGGAAGCCTGCTAATACATCTTCAGATGTTTCTGAAGTGTTTTGGAAATGTTCCTGCAGTGCTGTGATAACTCCCTGGTGAGAGATGGTCTGTCATGCTCTGATCTGATTGGCTGGTTCACCTCAAACCACCCTTACCCAGGACCTGCCACTGATGATGGCTGTTTTTTGCTTGTTTGGTTCCATTTCTTTGTGTGTCAATCTAGTATATTCCTTTCAAAGTCACGGACCAAACCTCATCTTCAAACCACTGTTCCTTCCCTAAAGAACTTCACTCTTTAAAGGGCAAGTTTTGTAAATGAGACGTGTGAGTGTGTAGAACCTTTTGAAAGTTTTGAGATCCTCCACACAAAGTAAATGTGCAGACACAAAATAATAATCCTGCTCTGCCGCTGACTGTGCTGTCATCAGGACACGGAAGCAGGCATGCAAAAAAAGGGGCCAAAAGAAGCAGCCCATGGGAGGTGCACTTCCCTCCTTTAAGTGACTGTTATTGTTGTTTATGTTGTTGTTTGCTGGGTTTGAGATGTGTTTATGTGTTTTATGTGCTTATTGTGTTGGACTGTGGGTTCAGCCAGTGTGGGTTGTTGTTTACCATGAAGAGAAGCATATGGCTACACTCTGAGAAATAAAGGTATGAAACTATCTCTGGAGCAGTACACCTCTTGTCACTGGGGTGGTACCTTCAAGGGTACATCTCAGCCCCCTTTATCAGAGAACATAACTGTACCATTGAAATGATATGTTCTACGTTATATTGATTCCACACCCTGTCTCATGTCCAGGCTCTTTATTTTATTGTTCTGTTTTAAAAAATAAGGTTATTAAATGGTACAAATATGTACTTTTCTCTGGGAAAAACTTACTTAGGGCACACAATTGGACCTTAAAACCACTATTGCACCTTTGAGAGTACATTTACATAGTTTGCACCTTAATGAAGGAAAAACGTACCTGCACAGAACCTTTATTTCTAACAGTGTAGGAGTGACAAGACTCTATGTCAGTTCTTTCCTTGAGTGGTTATTCTGCCTTGTTCCTTTAATAAAGATCATTTTTGAGCAGAATTTATAAGTGACACCACAATAATCAAAAGAGATCTCAAGGCCACTGAAGAAAAGTCTCTATGACGGCCAAAATAGGAAATTTAGCCTTCACTCAGTGCTTCAGGTGTTTCTATTGTTAAATCTTCACCCTGAATTAGGAAATATGTTGTGAAAGAGGGCTGTTAAAACACCTCAGTGAAAACCATGGCCCTCTGCACAACAGCTAAGATTAAAATATGGACCGTTTTCTTTTATATATTGTTGCTGTTATTAAAAAAAATTAATTACATGCTGTTTTAGTCTTCCTTCATACATCATTTGAAAACATCAATTACTCTTCATATTGTGTGAACATTTCATGAGAAATCTTCCAAAATGACTTGAAATGAAATGTCATAACATTACAGTGAAGATACTGCTGCAACAGCAGGCACAGTATGTACACATAGAGGTGACCACAAATCTGCTTACTTTCTGTAGGCCAACTGTTTCCTGACACAATTCATAACCTAATGCTTAGTATTTATTTATTTATTTTTTGCATGGATGGAAAATATTTAATCAATTGTCCTTTGTTACTATACTTTTGATTATTATACTTTTGAGAACTTTTCTCAAGTATTATTGAAAATGAATACTTCTACTCTTACACAATTACATTTCACTCAGTTTCAGTTAGATCTTCAAGGTACTCAGTAAAACTCTCGAAGGCCGAGGTGTTTTCTTTTTTGTTTCAATCAGACAAGTTCCCATGCATTTCGTTTCTTTTTAAGTATCCAGTCATTTTCATATAAACATCAATTTTGTCAAATTTATCATTAGTGATGCTATATCAAGATCAAATGACACTGTGCATAACCGTGTTAATTCAGTGCAAGGACTGGTTCTGACCATTAATCACCACTTCATGTATTGCTGCAGGACATAAGAAGGAATTTGGGATTATGCTGTTCAACGCAAAGTTGTGCAAAGTTGATTTTACAATGTAAAAGTAGAAGTTTAGAAACATTTAAGACTGTTGAAAAGGGTGAAGTCTAAGTAAATCTACTAGTTTGTATTATACAAAGTGTGATCAGCCTTAAAGCATTAAAACGTTAAAGTTAATTTAATTGGAAGAAGATCAATCTACTGTATTTCTTAAATACAAATGGTGTAATAAGCTGTGAAAATGGTGCATTCTGTTAGATACAACTCATGTGTCTTGTCAAAGAGCTTAAATGTCACATTTTACAGTAATTAGCTTTTATTTGCAAAACAAACTGGCAACATTACCTTCGATTTGTGCATACTTGTGCATTACTGAGCAGTCTGTCTGAATACTGTAGCACTGGGGTCATTCTTAATCTCACTGTCTAAAACTGTTTTAAATTTACAGCATTTATTTTAGAGTAAAATTCCAGTTTGATATTTCTCAAGATAATACTGTAAATGATTGGCACCTAGAACAGAGCAGTGGTTTACAATAACATACCAATGACTGTAAACCAATACTGTAAATTATTTTGCTGGCAGCAGAGTTCCAGTAGAGTACTCTAAATTTACAGTAAACATTTGTAAATATAATACACAGAAAAATACTGTAAAATACTTACCATGAATGTACAAGTCTACTGCCAGAAAATAATTCAATTTTATTGTAGTTTTTTTTTGCAGTGTATAATCCCTTTCACGTGAGTGGACACTTATTCTTAGGAAGGTTGTTGTAATGTCTGGGAACTCTGTGGCCAGTGATGTAAATTAAAATTGCAGCAGCAAACCTCTGTATTATGTGTTATTGTAGCATTATTCTGTGAATAGAAATTACAGTAGTGTTTCAGTAAAATTATAGCAAATGGCTAGGAGCTCTGCAGCCAGTTATTCATTGTAAAATGCACAGTTCTGACTGTTCATTTTATCTGTCTACTTTCTACATTTAGATAGAAGTGTATGCAAAGCACCTTAGTTGTTTTATATGTTTAGTTAATTTAGTTAATAAAGTAAAACACATTTTCCAGAGGGAGCAAACAAAAATGACACTTTTCATCAAATGTGAGCATTTTCTGTTTATTTGGTGTATAATTGATCATAAAACAAAGAAGAAAATATCAAATGTGCCACAACTTTTGGATAATTTATGTTTTATTTTCCCCAACTTGTTAAATTCAGCAAATAAAAAGTAATTGTGCACAAAAATGTGCAAAAGTGTCTGTTTAGGGTCATTTTCACAACGTGTAATTTGACCAGAGATGTCCAAACTTTTGCATACATTATAAAACTATCTGAGTACACTATAAAACTGTTTGTTGTTTTAACTTTAAAAGGCATATGTTAGTATAAAGAACCTATATTTCTTTGCATATGGGACATATTATAAACAAAAAATTTTGAATATATTGTTTTTATGTTACACTAATGTGTTAGTCTAACAAAATTGGCCGAATTGTCCTATATGTTCTTGGAATACTGAATATATGTAGTTGAAAAATCTAATTGCTATTTAATTCAAGTTAGTTTTAAATTATTCATAGTTGTCCTGAAATGTTGAGTTAATCATCATTAACCAAACAGCTGTCTGTCTTACATTGTCCTTCACCCCAGCAGGGTATGCGTTTGATCCCCAGTGATGCCACAGCCATCCATAACTGGTTACGCAAGAGAAGAAAACTGGTAGAGTTGTTTGATGTCCTAGGGTAGTAGGAAAATAAACAAATTTTATGTTTACCTAACTCTAGTGTTTTCAAAATGAATCACTTTAAAAAACTATAAAAAGTTACTTTTTGATTTTATGCTAAGCTGAGTTTTCAATTTTGTTTACAGTGTATAATAAAATGTAGATACTTTCACTCCATTCTTCCACTTTTCATTTAGTGACACAGTATATTAGTTACATAGGTTGACATAAATTCACTTCTTATCACTTTTTTTTATCTCCTGTTTTTGCCACAAAATATACAGTCCATTATTGACTCACAACCTCAATTTTACCCACCAGAGACAGAAAGTGCACGGAATTAGATCAAAGTTAAGTGGGTCTGGCTCTAATCTGAAGCCATACGTGTGCAGAGTCAGATTATGGAGCTATAATGGGAAAGTCCCAAATACCTTTAGACTGTTTCTTTTCCTTCGCCTTGTTTTAATCCTGGATCTGTGCTTTCCCTAAACCAGTTTAGCATTTCTTCAGTGTGGACGGTGTAATAATCAGTGTAAAAGTGGATCAGAGTGGTGGGAGTGTGTGAGTATGTGTGCGTGTTTGTGTGTGTGGATCGTGAGCCAGGGTATCACTAACATGCATGGTTCTCTGGTTAAGCAAATCCCTGTCTAGGATTTGCATACTGCTAAATACGTATGAGCACACAAACGTGAGAGAGGATTTTGAGACACACACACACACACACACACACACATAAATACACACTTAGAGGGAGCTCCGTGAAGACTATATGACTGCAGTCTTTGTCACTGAGCCATAGCGTGAGACCTTGCCATACCTAATTCAACATGTGCATCTCATGCCATAAGCTTGTGTTTACCCGCATGCATGTATTGAAGCAGCGGTGCGAATTTAGCAAATTTACCTCGTGCTGTTTTCACTTTCATGGCAGACTTCTCCTTCAATGTCTACAAATTAGTTTTTTTTTTTTCCAAGTGTCTCAACTTCTGCATCTGTTGTTTTTTACAGGAATTTTAGCATGTTCATTCTGTTTCAAAAAGTTCAGTAACTGACTGGTTCACTTTGGTAGCCAGCAAATTTGCAATCCAACTCACTAATCCAATAATAATTCAACTGTTTTTGTGATTCCATGTATATATACATACATATATATAATATCACTAGAACAGCCTTCCTGCATCTCCACAATATCGCTAAATTAAGAAATGCATTATCTGTACAGGACGCAGAAAAGTTAGTTCATGCATTCATTATTTCAAGGCTAGATTATTATAATGCCCTGCTGTCTGGATGTCCCAGCCAAAGCCTCAACAAGCTTCAGCTGGTCCACAATGCTGCAGCCAGAGTCTCACAAGAACCAGAAAGTTCGACCATATTAGCCCAGTTTTATCAGTCCTGCACTGGTTACCAGTTAAATTTTGCATTGATTATAAAATCCTATTACTGACCTATAAAGCTCTAAACAGACTCGCCCCTCAGTACCTGAGTGAACTTCTCTCCTACTATGAACCATCACGCCTACTTAGATCACAAGGCGCTGGCTTACTACTGGTACCTAGAATTAATAAAGTTACATCAGGGGGGAGAGCTTTTTCATACAAAGCCCCCCAGCTCAGGAATAATCTTCCTGTTAATGTTCTGGACTCAGACACAGCCTCGGTCTTTAAGTCTAGGCTAAAAACCTACTTGTACAGTTGAGCCTTTGGTGATTAGTCTTCCCTGTCAGGTCTAGACCTGCTGGAGTCTCTGCTGCTCTGTTATACTGTAATCTGTGGTCAGCCACTCTTTACAGAACTGACTCTGTGTTTTTCTTTCCTTTCTCTGCTGAGCTGATCCTGTGCATCTGATGCTGTTGCCTCTTCTGCCTTGATTGGTGCTGCTGCTCACCAGCCTTCTGGACTGGCTTGACAACCACTGAGCTTCTTGCTTTACATCGCTGTGCAGTCCTCACCCTCAGATCTTCTCTTTTCCCACTTTACTATAATACTTCATACTAATAACGTTTGCTATCCGGTGTCGACCGTAGGAGGATGGGTTCCCCTTCTGAGTCTTGGTTCCTCTCAAGGTTTCTTCCTCTTTTAGGGAGTTTTTCCTTGCCACCGTCACCGCTGGCTTGCTCATGGGGGCTCAGACCCGGATTTTCTTTTCTTTTCTCTTCTCTCTGTAATACTGATTGTTCTGTAAAGCTGCTTTGTGACAACACCTGTTGTAAAATGCACTATATAAATAAATTTTGCTTGCTTGCTATATTTATTGAATGAATCAATCTGAGTTTCATTCAAACATGTATATCCATTTTATATCATTAGATATAAAAAGTTTTTAAAAAGAATAAAAGTTGGCATATGAAGGATAACTCATTTAAATTTCTCTAATAAAGGTGCTGTCAATGATGATATAGCATTGATATTTCTTATATGTGTAAAACCTACAATAATCTATATTCTAAAAAATTCTTTGAGGTGCTTCATTCAACTCTGAAAATGTTACTGAAAAGGGACTTCCACTTCCAAAATGTGTGCATAATTCATACATTAAGATCAAAAGTCATTCAGAGTGGTTTGATGAGAAATGGTTAAATCTAGAGAAACTAATCAACTTTTTTTTTTTTTACAGTGGTGGTGATAGGAACCAGGGATCATGGTATCTACAAACTACATCTAGCCATTTTATTTACTATGCAAAATAGTACATTTTATCCATGGTGATAATGATAAAATAGTGGTGAATCAGAAAACTAAGTTTAAATTGGTTATTTAGTCTTACAGCACTTTGCATGTACATCTCTGCCATGATTGGATTTTAAAATATTTGCATTAGCCCAAAACCTTCTCTTAAAAACAATTGTAAAACAGGCCGTGCTTTTTTTATTTTTAAGGCAAGCTAGTCTGATTCTGATTCAGGAAGCTTTGTACACAAGTGCTCCCAAATAGCTTGCATTCTTTCTTAACATTTTTTTTGTGTGCAGTATCCTTTTAAGCCAGGGTCAGGAGATTAATATGTACTAATTAACTGCTCCACCAGGCAACCCTCTTCTGCCTGCTTGCCTATGCGCTCTCCCACTGCTGCCCACATGGAAACCATCACCGCATTACACAGTCGGTTTAATAATGGAGGCCAATTTGCAACCTTTCTGGCAACTGTAGCCAACAGGCGGATTAGAGGTGGAGTTTGACCACATGCATATGGCAAATTAGAGAGAGTGAGAGAGAGAGAGAGAGAGAGATGCAGTCCAGAAACATGCTGAATGTCCAGTGATTCAGTTTTTAGCTCCAATCACGGTCCAAGTTTAAACACGATTTGTCTGTAAGATCATTCATATACAATTCAAATCCCACAGAGGACTGAAAATTGCATCTTCCATCCAAAACACAAGTAGCTTAAACTGCACCTACACAGCTTACACATCTACTTCGTTAGGTTACATCAGCCATAAATAATGCCTGGCGGTCCTGGCTCCAAAACAAATCAAATGTTTTCTTGCAAAAATGCTAAATTATGTAATCTCCATTAACATTGACAGTGCTCTTGGATTTCAGCACTTGGACAGCTCCTCACACCAACCTGGGCAGAATACCAAACAATTTAACAGCTGGGCTTCATTTCTGGAGCAAAAACTTTCTATAAGCTTGCTCCCTTTTCATGAACTATTTATTACTTTTTTCTTGGACTGCAGGAGAGCAGCCTGGGAGAAGGTTAAAACTGACCTACTGAATTTACTTGTTGCAAATGTGTACAGGAGGCTGAGGAGGGGTGTGACATTGTCTCAGTCTCTGTTGCTCGGTGGCTGTTTGTGCCATGCCTTTTAAACTTTGACATACCACACCTGTATTATAACAGCAGCAGCATGCAAAGGTCAGAGCCCACACCTCATTAATTAGTTAATGTTTAGCCACAACACTCATTAAGCTACTCCTTTTCTGGAGATGTTTCTCAGGAGGTTATAAAAACACCAAAACCATCTCACCATCAGATAAACAGCACTCAAATCACTCGTCTTTGAGAGAGAGGAGAAAATCGAGCTCTGCACCTCATTTCAGATCTGAAAGAATCCACAGGTGTTTCTATCCATCCTTCCACTGTGAGAAGATGGAAGAGGTGCAGAACAGAACAATAGGCTGACTGCCCCAGAGTCCAGACCTCGACATCACTGAATGTGTGCAGCCATTGCAAGCAAAAGCAACCAGCTTCTAAAACTGAACTTTGGAGTTGTGAAAAAAGATCCCTGCAGGTTTCTTGGAGAAATTGAAAAGAAGGGAAAACGTAATAATGGCAAAGAGTGGATACACCCAGTCTTCAAACTCAGAAGAGGGCATGCTCTTTTTTTGACTGGTGAGACACAAACTTTACTCTTTCAGCTGACTCCCTTTAGGCCGCAACTGCTGTAACATACTTTATTCATGTGGGAACTCTGTACACATTTCTATCACCTACGATCAACTCGACACTTCTTTCAGAACAGCGTCTACCGGCTTGAATAAGAAATAGCTGCTGGTGGGCGGCCCACTGGACCCAGGGGCTTCACTTGGCGAATGTGAAATGAAGTGTCCCGGGGAAGTACGGCGGCGCAGCTGCGCAGGAGGGCTGAGAAAAGCCCTGCAAAACAATCGCGGTCACTGTTTCTCCCCCACCGACCGCTCGCTTTCCAAGCGCCATTTGCATAGTCCGTTCTGGCTGATTGACTACAGTTCTTCAAGGGAGACTCGCCTTTTTGTCCGCCGGTCAGCGTGAGCCTGCAGCCTGACAGCCCTCAGGTGACAGATCCGCCTTTATAGGCGCGCGAACATGCATGCAACTTAGAGGAAAAGAGCGAAATGCCACCGCTGCCATAAATCCCACAAAGAGAGAGAGAGCGGCCGAGCCACTCCCATAGACCTTAATGATCCGGGGCGCTTGAAGAGTGACAGCGAACCATTTGACCTGCGATTCAGCTACACGAGCGTTTAGAGGAGCCCTGGCGCAGCTGAGGAACAGTATTATTGTGAACAGTACAAGAGAACAGACGATGCGTCGTTTGTCAAATATTAACGAACACTGATTGATATGGAGGACGAACACACTACTAAAGGCTGTCAAACTCGCTGTGATGGATCGGCTGTTTAAGCAGTAAACTGATATATAGGCGTCTGAAATCTGTATCCTACTAGAACCTCTGAGCGGAATCCTAAATGTTACATCACCTACTATTCAGAAGTGTATCTTTTACATGAACCGTAGTTGTCCATTTAGCACATTGACTATTAAAACAACGATTGCAGTGATGGGAATGATGGTGAGCAGCATGATTTTAATAGTAGTGATGATGATGGTGGTAATGATATGATGATGTGGTGAAGATGATGGTGATGATGATAGTAGTACTGGTAGAAGTGATGATAGTGATGATGATATGGTGATGGAAGTATTGGTGATGATGTGGTGATGACTGTAATGTTGGTAGAAGTGATTGTGATTATGTGATGATTGTAGTGTTGGTAGCAGAGAGGACGATGATGATGTGGTGATTGTACTGTTGTCAATAGTGATGATCTTGATGGGATGATTGTAGTGTAAGTGGTAATTATAATGGTGTTGTTGTGATGAAGGTTGTAGTGTTGTTAGTAGTAGTGATGGTGGTGGAAATGATGATGGTAGTAGTGATGACAGTGACAATGATGTGATCATGGTATCACTGGTAGTAGTGATGATGATGGTGGTGATGGCAGTATTGGTAGTAGTGATGATGGTGAGGATGATGTGATCATGGTAGCACTGGTAGTAGTGATGATGATGGTGGTGATGGTAGCACTGATAGTAGTGATGATGATGATGGTGGTGATGGTATTATTGGTAGTAGTGATGATGGTGAGGATGATGTATTTGATGGTAGCACTGGTAGTAGTGATGATGATGGTGGTGATGATGGTAGTGTTAGTGATAGTGATGATATTGGTGATCAGGACAGGAGAGGCGCTGATGGTGGTGGCAGTAGTGGTGGAGGTGAGGTTGTAGCGGCGTTGATAGTCTTAATCAGTCTTTAATTGTTTCTTTTTTTTTTAAACTAAACTTTTGTAAAACAAATCATACAACAATATCCTGGCTTCAACCTCTGTGGGCTCCTCGGACTTTCCCGCTACTGTTCGCAGTGACGAGCTCCCAGAGCAGCAGCCCGCTTGCTCTCGCGCACCTGCGTCGCATCTCGTTGTCTTCAGGAATTCGCTGATGTCTGTAATCAGCTTTGTAAGGCCACTGAGTGCAGCATGGATGAGTGAGAGAGTTTCCCACTGCTGAATGCCTGTCAGCGCGAGGCGCAGCTCCAACCCACCAGCGGTGCCAAATTCCAGCGGAGGGTGAGGGAGAGAAAGAGAGAGAGAGAGAGAGAGGAGAGAGAGAGAGAGAGAGAGAGAGAGGGAGAGAGAGGGGAAGAGAGAGATAGAGACAGAGAGAGAGAGAGAGAGAGACAGACAGACAGAAAGAGAGAGAGAGATAGAGACAGAGAGAGAGACAGAAAGAGAGAGAGAGAGAGAGATAGAGACAGAGAGAGAGACAGAAAGAGAGAGAGGGAGAGAGAGACAGAAAGAGAGAGAGAGAGAGAGAGAGAGAGAGAGAGAGAGAGAGAGAGAGAGAAAGAAACAAATGACTAAGTCGACACTATATTCCCAAACATTGTTGCTGCCAGCGTGCTGTTCCCCGATGGTGTTCATTTGGAATGAACATGTACACTGTGCTTGAGTTTGATAAAGAAACTGAGCACTAAACGGGCGGTGGCAGTGGGGGATCGTGGCGGAGGTTGGGGTGGGGGTGGGGGTTGAGGAGGAGGAAAAGTTGGTGGACATGTCACACTGATGAAGATGCTTTAGTTAATGTGAGCTCGAATGTGTGCAACAAAGTTTTGCGCGCTTTCTATCTGTCCGTCTCTCATTTGACCTGAGAAGATTTTAGTGGATCATGATCATCATCATCATCATCAATCATCATCATCGCGTTCAGAAACGGTGCATTAAAATATAGTAAATCAATGAAGCCCAGGCCGAGTACACCCCCCCCCCCCTCTCTCCCTCCCTCTCTCTCCCTCTCTCTGAGAGTGTGGATTAGGCAAGAGGCTGCAAAGATTGTGCAACATGTCAGCGTGTAATTGGCCGATAAGGCGGGGAGCGGAGAGGAGCGGAGGGGAGCTGAGGGGGAGCTGGGGGGAGCGGAGGGGAGCGCGTTGGCCCCGCTGCCGCTTCTGCTCGCCGCTAATCTCGCGCAGCACAGTCGCCCCTTTCCAATCTGTCTCCGTAATCTTCCGTGGCAGAACGGCAACCAATGGCGGCTTGGGCTGGGTTTTTAAACGCACTTATTTATTTATTTATTTCGGAGAGCGGAGGAAATATGCAGGGGAATGATAAAGCCGATGCTAATTAGGGACATTTAGGACGACGAGTGCAAGAGATCTGGGGTTTACAAACGGGGGGAACGACTAAAAAACAGGCCGATGATGCTGTTTTAGTGCGGCTTTTTATGCGTTTAAAAATAATACAGACGTGCAGTCCTAGCAGTTTTTCTGGGTTCTTAGCTCGCCTCTAATTCACTTCACTGTAAACAGTAAACTTTACTACACTGTTAAGGTTCTGTGCTGGTACATTCTTCTTTCATCAAGATACAAACAATTTAAATGTCCCCTCAAAGGTACAACAGTGGCTTCAAGGTCCAGTTGTGTACCTTAAAGAAGTTTTTCCAGGTGAAAAGTACATATTTGTCCCTGTTCATATCCTAACGTTTTAAAACAGAACAGCAAAATAAGAAGCCTGGAGACGAGACGGGGTGTGGAGCCAGGACAACTTGGAAAATGTCATTTCAATGGATTTTAGTACAATTATATTCTCTGACTAAAGGTACTGGGCACCACCCCAGTGAGGGGTTTTGCCCCAGTGACAGTTTAGTACCTTTATTTCTTTATTTCTGAGTGTGTACATCGTTGTAAACACCTTTACTTATTTTACAGCTAATTCAATTTTCAAATGAAACATTTTAGATTACAAATAAAATAAAATAAAATTATATGTATGTGTGTGTTTTTTATGAAAACTAACAAATGTAATATTACCCACTGAGAAAGAAAGTGTAGGTTATCTTTAAGGTGCACGCCACGTAATCGAGGACACGCTTGTACTGAAATTTGCCCAGACTGCTTTTCTCTGCTTTCAGAAGGTTCTTAACGCTTTCACAACTTTTTACAGAAGTCTTCTACTATGGTGTCGCGCTATCATGCTCAAATAGCACTAAGCTGGGGTCACTGTACCCCTCTTGCCTCTGTGGTGGAACCCTCAAGGATACATCCTCAGCGACTTTAGTCTGGGAACATGATCGTGCCATAATCCATTACAACCATATTTTAAGTTGTTTTGACTCCAGCCTTATTTTAATTTTCTGTTCAAAACATCACATTATACTAAAGTATAAAGGCTCATTTTCCATGAAAAAAGTGTTTAAAGTACACAGTTGGACCTTAAACCACTGCTAGCTTTGCCGGTACATTTACAGGCTTTGTATCAATGTAAAACGTAGCTGCACAGACAGCTTTTCTATCAGAGGACAGAAGCCCCTCTGACACTCTTATTTTAGAGCAGTTGGCTAGTCTGAGCGGTCAGGAGTTTTCGATGCTCTTCTCTCACTTTCCCCTCTGTAGGAGAGAAAATGAGTGGAGTTTGCCAGAAAAGGCGCGGGCTGGACCTCCACCAGGGCTCATTGTGTCTTTACGCGCTTTGACACATCGCAACGATGCAGTGAGGGGTGAATATATATATATATATATATATATATATATATATATATATATATAATGTTTTTGCTCAAAAACGTATTTTTTCAGAGTATAAGAGAGTTAAAAAGACACCCAAACTACACTACACAGGCTCGCGGGATGCGCTGTCACGCGCACCCAAATGACCCCACACTGACCAGATTTGAGATTTAACCTAAAAACCTGACTGCCTTGATGCTTTGACCTGTAACAAATAGTGAATGAACAGAGCAATGAGTCGTACACTCTGCTACCATTTTCAAAGTCTGAGTTACTCACCAAGTGCTCGACAAATAACACAGACTGTGGATTCATGTTTTCTTGGCCATTAGATTATGCAACGCTTAAGTCTCGTTCACTGTCCGCCAGCTGGTGTCTTCTACTGAATTCTTTATGAGGGGAATTACAGTCATTTTTAAATGGGAAATCAAATAGAAGAATGTCTTTATCGTGATTATAAGATCTGATGGTTCACAGCACTTTACAGGAGAAGCCAAGAACACTGCTTTCAGTGTAAGTAAATGTAAAGAGGTTTTATTCTATTCTATTCTATTTCTATTGGTCCATTCATCATGACATTTTCACACAATATGAAGGAGAGCTGGTGTGTTGAAATGAAGAGCAAAAGTCGACAAAAATGGAAATATGTGGTTTTCTTTGGTCAATGACGATATTCCACAGGAATTAGTTGTATTGACTTTACACAGCCTGTCTTGACTCCAGCCTTTTCAATTTGACTGCTCTGGTGTAAAACATTAGGCTGTGAATATGGTATAAATATGTACCTTTTTCAATGTGCACAGCTGGACCTTAAAACCACTGTTGCAGCTTTGAGGGTAGATTTGCATGGTTTGTATCTTGATCAATGAAAAATGTACCTGAAAGTTTTTTCTCTGACAGTGTAGGTATCAGTCTTCTTGAGGGACCAAAGAATCGTAATTACCCATTTATAAGATTTACCATCAAAATGCTGCTAATTTGCTTAAATGATATCAGATTTCTAGATTTATAGCCACTTCTTCCCTTTTCATTTTTACCATAAAGGAGCCAGGGTTTGCTGGAGCGATGCCACAAGAGCCACTTTTGGTTCCTTAAACAACTTTTCAGTGGACGTTTCTAGAATAGTGAACTATTCTGTAGATGAAAAGACTGTAAATAACCATTTTGCAATTTAACGTTTTTTTTCTAGCACATTCAAGCCAGGAAGCTCAGAGGAAGCTTCTTTTTCAGACTGTAAAGAGAGGCTTGCACAGCTAGTCCCTCATTCTGTTCAGCGCTGGGTGATCAGCTGGCCCGTTCGCTGTCACTGCCGCTGAAAGTACAGTTTCAGAGAGATTCCAGAGTGCGTGAAAAGCAGGAATTCGGGAACAAAAAACAAGCCCCCCCCCTCCAACCATCCTGCCAAGAGCTCGTGGAGGAGCGCTACTTGTTGCAGGAAATCTCAAGGTCTTCATTGCAAAAGACTCGGCTGACCCCGGGGTTAGCTCTCAGGGCCTTCTAATCCCCCCTCAACCCCCAACTCCTCCCAACACAACCCTCCGCTCGCCCCCCCATTCAGCCTAATCCGTCTCCCACCCTGCGGACCCTTCCCTGACGGCCCGCTGGGGAGTCACTGACAAATTCAAGTTGTCATTTTCTTTCTTGAATCCGAGGCAATAAACTAACAGGCGCAGACAAATATCGAGTATTATCCCGAACAGGGCGAACAGGAGGAGGAGGAGGAGGAGGAGGAGAAGCGCGCGCTCCGCGGAAATAAACGCTACAATATTTAATTCCATTAAGAGCTGTTGCACTGTATTATTGTAAGGTAAATAAAGTGCTGAATAGCGCCCTGTTGTTCCCAGACGGATTTAGCTGAAGTGGAGGGGATTTAACACGTTCACTGAGGAAAAGATTCAGGAGGCGGGGGGGCGGTCGGGGTTGAGGGGTGGTGGGCTTATTCATCGGACAATGAATAATGTGCTTTTCTTTGTATTTGTTGCTCTTCGGTTTTCATTGGATACTCTTTTATTTAGAGGGGTCCTACTCTTTGACCGACCCCTGTCCCTGGCCAAAACAAGCAAACAGCGACAACACCAGCTCCACGTTTCAGAAACGCTTCTCTGATGGATGGTTTATAGATATGAATAGCATCCCGTCATAACTCGTATCTGAATAGCAAGAGGAGAACATGAACAGCACTGTAAACAAAAGGGGGTGGACGCTTAAAGTTAGACAGCAATGCAAACTGGACACTTTTAGAAATTAGAGTATTCAAAATATTATAAAAGTAACAGTAAGTTATCGAGATTATAGATTCAGGGCATTTAAGTTATTCTTTGTAGAGCTGAACTTATATTTGTATTACTTCAAATAACATGAATGTCCTGCAGTTTGGTCTGAGAATGACCTCGTTTTTTTGTGGTTGATATCATTTGTTGTCCTTATTGGTTTGCTTTTCTATCTATTTCATAACCCAACTTTCTAGATTATCTAGCAACAAATACTGGCCTTAGTGTGTCAGAGCACCTTAAACTGAGCGCATCATCAGAAAAGAACAACAATCAGAACAACAAGGAAACGTGAGCTGTTAACGTTCAGCACAGATGTCCAGTTTAGACGACTTTACACGGTGTTAGACCAGTTTGAATAGAGAAAACAGCGTGAAGACCAGAGGAGACACTGCAGAGGAAGCCAAGAGGTCAGCAGTTTGCAGCAGAGAGGCTGATATTTTTCAGTTGAACTCGAAATAACTTGCTTTTCATAAAGTCTGAAAAGTCTGGAAAAATTAACATACAAAATATTTTAGATTGTAGAAAAAACTGAAGACAAAATTAGCAAACTTAGAAAATTAGAATATTACTTCTACTACAAATAATACTACTACTACTACTACTACTACTAATATTATTATTATTAATAATAATAATAATAATAATAATAATAATAAACGATTTTAAATATGCGCAAATATTTCTGTCAGTACAGCGTCATATGTTATTTGACTTTAGTAACTTTTTCTGCTGAAAAAAAGAGCAAATCACAGCAAGATTTAAGGAGTGATTTATATTTTCACCCGGACTTGTTCTTTCCTGTAACGAACTTAACGTTTCTCTGTTTTCCGGCGCGTTTTTCCTTTTTTTTGTCTCGATTTTTAAGGTTATAACCTGAAGCTGGAGCGACTCTCCTGCAGTGTGTTTACAGCACCCTCATTATTTAGACTGTTTACAGCTCAGTCTCAGCGAGGAAAAACGAAAAAAAACGAAACAAAGACGAAATTAAGACGTTTATCCAGAATAAGATCAACAGCTGTGAAATTTATTCGTTTCATACCAACGCAAAAAAAAGTTCTCCTTCGTTTCTTGCAAAAAAAATGAGTTAAGGAAACTATTTACAGTTTTTAGGCCTATCATTTTCTCTATAATATATGCACAATTTACAAGAAAAAATACAACGACCAAAAAATATAATAATAATAATAATAATAATAATAATAATAATAATAATAATGATGATGATGATGATGATGAATGGATCAGACACACAGGCTTAGTCACGTGTTTACAAACCGAAGAACTGTGGGCTGCGGACAACTAATAAACACTGTAGGCATTTCCACTGTGAAGCTCAGCCTCCTGGTTAAAATAGAAAAAAATCTCAAAGAATCTAAAACGGCCCCAATCATGTGAGTGGTGGGAGGCTGGCGTGTACAGGCAGTGTTCTTTAGTCTTGGAGAAATGGGGACCCACTGAACTCATCAGCTTTAAATAATAATAATAATAATAATAATAATAATAATAATCACCTTTCAATTTACAACAAAAACATTCTGTACAAAAAAGGTAGTTAAGATCTAAGAAGAGGTCGATATTTGGTTACTTCTTTCTGATGCGTGGTTCAGTTTTTCTGCTTTTCTCTTTTTTTCTTCATTCATTCATTCACTCTTTTTAAACCCTTCGTTCTGTTTTTAAATGTGTGTTAAAGGAACGGTTCCGTTGATGCCGGCCGCGGCGCTCTGGTAGTGCTGCGGCAGCGCGTGCAGTCTGCTCTGGACCGTCTGCTCGGCCGCTTCCGCGCCTCCAGCCGCCGCCGCCGCCGGTAAGTACATGCTGATCATGTCCCGTAGGTCTCCGGGGCAGGGCGCGCGCGAGTGCGCGGCGAGCGGCGGGCTGGCGCTGGGCTCGGCCTTGACCAGCGAGGCGGTGCTCTGGTGGTGATGGTGGTGGTGCTGCGCGTACGCGAGGCCGCCGTACGGCGAGGCCGCCGAGGCGCTGACGTAGCCCGGAGAGTTCGAGATGGGGCTGTACTGCAGCGCGCTCATGTCGTAGCGGTGCACGGGCTGCGCGCTGTGGTGCGGATGGTGGTGTGGGTGGTGGTGCGGGTGCATGTGGTGCGGGTGCGCGCTTCCTCCTCCGCCTCCTCCTCCTGCTGCTGCTCCCACTCCTCCTCCGCCTCCTCCACCGCCGCCACCTCCTAATCCACCTCCTCCTGCTCCCCCCGCTCCCGCGTGCTGCCCTCCGTAGGCCAGCTGCGCCTCCTGCATCATCGCCGCCGCCGCCGCGTACGCGCCATTCGTCCAGCCGTTCACGTGCGCGTAGCCCGCCGCGGCGCCCACGCTCGCGCTGCCGCCGCCGCCCACACCGAGGCCACCTGGGCTCTCCAGCCCCCTCTGGCTCATCCCCGGCGCCCCGAGCAGGCCGCCGGCCAGCGAGTACTTGTCCTTCTTCAGCAGCGTCTTGGTCTTCCGGCGGGGCCGGTACTTGTAGTCCGGGTGCTCCTTCATGTGCATGGCGCGCAGCCGCTTGGCCTCGTCGATGAAGGGCCGCTTCTCGGCCTCGGACATCACCTTCCACTCGGCGCCCAGGCGCTTGCTGATCTCCGAGTTGTGCATCTTGGGGTTCTCCTGGGCCATCTTGCGCCGCTGCCCGCGCGACCACACCATGAAGGCGTTCATGGGCCGCTTCACGCGCTCCTGCCCCGCGGCTTTGCCCCCCCCTCCTCCTCCACCACCTCCTC